>NC_041009.1:28713811-28922741 GCF_004193775.1 Glycine soja | reverse complement strand
CTTGATACTCATATCAAAACTGCAATTAACAAGTAAAGTTTTGTATTGTCCCTCATATCATGCAGTGTAATATTTTGTGTCAACCATTTGTTATCGTCATATAGATGTTGATCATGCTATTATTATAAGCAGTGCAATGAAGTCAACAAACACAACTGCGGATGGTACAAATAATCCAGCAGCTCCTAAGTGGATTGAAGTTAAGGTTAGTGATGCAATTAATCATTATTTTCCAGTATTGATCTTCAAATGATAACCTCAATACAATTGTTAGATCGAATTATTATTTATATTGAATGTAGAGCCATGTTCAAAGCAGAGGGTATGAGTGTGGCTACTACGTGATGCATTGGATGTGGAACATCGTCAGTGGGGGTTTAAAGAATGATTGGAGCATGGTATGTTCGGTTTAACATCTTCAAATTACTATTTTAGTAGTATTTTCATTCATTTTACATCTTCATTAAATACACCCTTTGTATTCTTCATATTTTGTAGTGGTTTCTTGATGGAACGGCGCTAGACAATGAAACAATTACAACGATTCGCCAGAAATGGGCAGCATATTTTCTTAAAGTTCAAAGCAATCAATGTACAAAGTCTTAGTTGACATAGGAAATTTTTTGGTTATTGTGAACATTACTAATACAAATGTCACTATATTGGCTTGTATTTATTTGGAAATATATTTATGAAACTTTGTGTTTTGTTGTCTTTACAAAATTGTTGGACTGAGAGAATGGAACTTCTTTTAATTTCTTGTCATTAATGGCAGATGGAACGATATCAAGCAAGGGAAGACCCTTAGGTTTTCAATAATTACATTTTTGCTATACCACTTATTCTTTTTTTTAATAAGACAGTAGACATAAAATTCACAAATTTCTAACTCCTGTACATACTTATTCTTTTATAACTGTAAAGAAGCAATGCTTCTTATTGGCAATGAGATTTCTTTGCCTCTATCAGATTTAGAGTGAATGATGGGGAGGACAGCTACACAACTCTTCCAAGAATAGACCCTTATGTGAGCCAAAGGATCCCGACACAGCATGGTAATTTTACATTTTTTATTTATTTGTGAATGAGTTTAATTTTTCCTTGTTGAGGCTTTTGCTTTGTAGGCAGAATAGCTGGCCCTAGGCAAACGACTCCAAAATCAGTGATTCACCAAATTTGTTATATCATCCTCTTTTTTGTTTTATATGATGTAGGAGGTTTAATAGTTTATATTTATTTATATATTTTTCTACTTTTGTTGTCTGTTCATAATGTTAGTAATTTACCATTCAATTTTACAACCTGAAAGTTATTTTTCTTTATTTGAGCACAAGCATCTGTCCTTTGTTGCTATTCTATTTTGATTGTTCTTTTTAATTTTTATGAGAATCAGTTTAGTTGTTTTTTCTATGAATCTTTTTACTCATGGACACTTGTTTCAGGCTATTATTGTCTCATGTTGTGGCTCCTTCCACAGTGCTCTTTCTTGACATATTACAAGGTGCCTTCATCTACTAGTTACAATTGCATGCCACAATACGCTACTTTATTTTTCCTATTTGTGAATGTACTTTCTTGTTGGATATTAGGTGTCCTCAATTCCCTGAAACCATAATAGCATTTGGTAATAACTGCAAGAGACAGGGGATTGCTTGCCATCATCCAAAGTTGATTGTTTTGCAAAGAAAAGATAGTATTCAAATTGTTATTACATCGGCTAATTTGGTAGAAAAACAGGTGTTCTATGAACCAAACTTCTAGTTATTAACATTCAGTTTTGGAGGCCACTTCACTCGATTAAGTTAACTTATATGATACTTCAGTTCAGTATAAAAACATTGTAACTCTTAGCATTATACTTGTAAAATGGTTATCTGTAAGACATCAACTGCAATTGCCTTAGTGTCCCTAATATAAACTTTGAAGCCTATAATAGCAACATTTGTATCATCAGGTTATATTTATGTAAATTAGCATTTCTATAGGTACCTTAACTCATGCTTATAGTAGGTTTACAACTATTATATGATTCAATGTTTGGTATGTCATTAACATGGCAAAACTGTTGATCAATTTTCATGGTTATGTAGTGGAACAGTGTGACTAACACTATATGGTGACAAGATTTCCCTCATGCCACTTCTGTTGATTTTGCATCACTTTTCCCAAAAGTTGGCAATGCTGACATTCATCAAGGTTCAAACTGTGACTTCACTGCTCAGTTGGCTAGGTTTATGGCATCTCTTGTTATTGATGTACCCAGCCAGGCTTACTGGATTACTCAGCTTACAAAATATGACTTTGGAGGTCAACAGGACATCTTGTTACTTCAGTACCTGGAATTCACTTTTATAGAACTTCTGTTCTGTCAGAATCTTTTGAGGCTTCTCCTGTAAGTACTCAAGTATGTCATGCAGAGATATTGCTGTTTGCAGTGCTGGGGTTGGCTTCCCTTGCCACTGCCTCTGTATTTATTTTTGGATATAAACTAACATACTTTTGTGCTTTTAAATTTAATATTTGCAAACTGTATCAAGTGTTGTTAAATAGTGGCTATGGCCCTGCCATGGTGGATTTTTTGCCAACTGCCGTAGGCAATTTGTGAAGGAAGTCTGGCCATGGTGACACCATAAGGCGCAATGGCATGTTTATGTGGTGGAATTTCAGCCTTCTGCCATGTTCCGCAGCCATCCGTTATTGATAACTGATGTATTCACCTAGCTTGGGTTAGAATAATATACCCCGAAACCTGACTTGTGGTTAAGGTATGCTAGTAGAATATCTTAGCTTTCATGTTAAATTCCAGCAATAATATCGTCAGCCATGTAATCATTTGGTGGCTTAGGTGAAGCCACTTCTCCTCTGTTTCTAGATTCTTTGACTGCTATTTATACTCTTGTAGAGGCTAATTCCTGTGCATTTTTTATTGGGTTTGAAGTTTCTTGGTTCAGTTGTGGCATCTGTGGTTGGTTTGAGCCATCTTTTCCACACTGTGGCAGACTCAAATAGTGCAAGACTAAAAGAATTATTTCCTCGGAAAGTATTGTAAGAATGTTTATCGGAAGTTGGAGATTGTTTTAAGAAGAAATCCAATTATTTATGTTGATGAAAATGCTGTTAGTGTTCTTGTTCCTAACCCAGTTCAAACTTTTGAGGGAGGTAAATACTAAGTTGCTTGAGAATTCTTTTTGCACCATGTACATTGGATTCCCCATTTATGTCATGATTTTCAAATAAGAAAATAAAACTATGAACACTAATCAACTAACCAATGAGATCTAGTTGAATTGGTTGAATAGGACACATGAGTTATTATAAACTTTCTAGTATTGTCTTTGATTTAAACGATAAAAGAAACTATGGATTGTAGGGTAATGCCCCACCATGCATGCTGTTATACAAATATGAATGGTGAATTGCAATATTTGTAGTGTTATTTTGTCATTAGTAGTATACATTCTAGTTCTTTTATATGAAGGTCAAAACATTATTAACTTTATCAAATGCAAAGGAATCTACTTAGAAATAACTAACTGAAACTTTTATACTGAGCAGTGAACTCACTAGGAATTATTTCAATGGCTCAATTCCAAAAAGCCTTGGACGCCTCTCATCAGTTGTCACTCTGTAAGTCATCATTACCTATGCATCTATGTATTTTCATCTTGCTTGCTCTATTTGTGAGGCATGTTCTTCATTTGTTAACTAAGAACCTTTGCGACTGTCTTTTTTTTTTCCTTCTTTCAATTGAGTTTAGTTTTCATAAATTGTAAGTGTAAAATTTTTTACATTGTTAACCCATTAGAAATCACCCTAGATAAGGCTTTGGTTTTTAAGAATCAAATGGCGTGGTGTGACCTACGTAGCCGACAACCAACTAGAAGTCAATAATCTTACCAACAACCTATTATTGGATGATAGTGTAAAATCTTTTATACTATCATTACATTTTAATTAAAAAAAAAATCCTAAATGGGGTTTGCATGATTCCTCACAGTACAATTGCTACATGCTTCAGGAACCTTTTAGGAAATCGACTTACTGGTTCAATTCCCTCAGAAATTGGTGACATGGCTAGTCTGCAAGAACTGTAAGCGTTTCAGAAAACTATGATGCTAATTGATTAAAATTGGAGGTGGAATAATTATATTTGTAATCCATGTTTACATGATTTTGGAAGATAATCAACTTGAGGGACCTCTTCCCCCGAGCCTTGGAAAAATGAGCAACTTGCTGAGATTGTGACACTATTTGTTTCATTTTTTTAATTTCATTTGATTTACATAATCAATTTAAATCATTAAATTGCCTCCATATTATCTACAATTTCATACTGTTTTCTCCACACATCCCTAACTCCTTTTTTTTCACTTTAACTAAATGAATCTACAGACTTCTACATAAAATATTTTTAAGTAAACCATTTATATAAACATGACACTTTTTAAAAACAACAAAGCTCTAGCTATTTGAAGGATTTGAACAAAAATTGTAAAAAAAGATAAAATTGACAAAGAAATGAAATAATTTTAGGTAAATAATTATGTAGGACATTTGGACTCTTTTTGTTACTTAATCGACAATATTTTGTAATAATAATAATATTTTGTTGACATTGATATTATTTAATTTAAAATATATATTATATATTATAAATTATACATTAATTATTTAATACTATAATTTAATTATAAAAAATATTAAAATTTATATATTATGTTAATGAATCAGATAGATTTGAGACATGCCATACAATGAGTCAAATATAAGGAAAAAAAACTATCAAAATTGAGTTAGAAAGAAACTAAGTTAAACTTGTCCTGTAAACAAGTAGTGTTTGAATAAGGAATTTTAATTGTAGAAAATTTATTTGCGTCAATTTAAATTCTTTGGATTTTAAAATTCTTTGTTTGGATAAATTTTGCTTTAAAAGAATGAATGCATGAAATGAAACAGATAAAAGAAAACAATAAGCAAAGGAATGTAGCCTTAGCTTCTAAGCACCTTTTCGGTGATTCCATTAGAAGCTCCAGCAGCTTCTAAACACCTTTGTGAAACCAGTTGAGTATAAAAACTAGACGGGATAAATTTTGGTTCATCCATGACCTTTTCTTTGTTGAAGAATAAAATAAAGTTATATCATGATTAACTTGCATTGTATTATCTAAGAAAACTTTTTGTAGGGATTTGCAGGGCACATCCTTGGACGGCCCAATTCCTTCTGTCATATCTTACTTGACAAATTTGACAGAATTGTGAGCACTTTGTCCTTTTAAGAGTATTCCAAAATTATTACATTTTGTGTGCATTTTACAATCGTAATGGAATGCAATCTCTTATAGTGGAACATCTTCTTTTCATTGATGAAACATTTATATATCAGGAGGATATCTGATTTGAAGGGACCAACTATGACATTTCCTAATCTGAAGAATTTGAAACTTTTGCTAAGAATGTGAGTTGAAACCTTAACTGCTCTTACTTGAAGAACTATATAATTCATTTAGGCTTCTATCATATTTCTGTTACTCAGGGAATTGAGGAATTGCTTAATAACTGTTCCCATTCCAAACTACATTGGAGAAATAGAAAGTTTGAAAAGCATGTAAGTTGCATCAAGAGTATATAACTAGCTATATATTCTTTAGTTTTTTTATCAACCTGTTTACCAATCTCATTATTATCTATTTAATTTTAGTATACAAAAACACATTCTAATTTTAGTTGAATCATGACGCAATTAAGGATTTAGAAGTCACTCTGTAATAATTTGATCATTTTATCATCTCCATTTCTACAATATGTGTTTATTTTAATTTTGCACCTATATTGTTAGGTAGCACCTTTTCTCCCTCTATTCTTCATTAGATAAAGTTTATGAGTATGGAATTTCTACATTATAAAGATCAGGATTTAGGAAATAATTTGAATCCAATTAATTTTGTGATTAACACTTCTTTGCCCCTCTGGTAATCAAGTATTGTTAGATATTTTTCAAGACTTATTTTTGGACACTCTTCATCTGTTTGTGTAATCATTGGGGGCATGTCCTTTAAGGTGATTGTGATTTGTTGGTTAGTTATACCAGTATAATGACAATATAACTACCAAGAATGTGGATATAAATTTTACATGCATCATCTGTGCAAATTATTATCTGCAATATTGTGTTTCAAAATGCCATCAAAAAGAGAAAAAAAATAAGAATTATTGGAAACTTGAAATTACCTCCATTATATTTTGTTGTTAGAATTTGGATGTGGCATGTGCCATTACTACATCATAGTAATTTCCTATTTTCTCTTTCAGAGATCTGAGCTCCAACATGTTAACAGGTTCAATCCCAGATTCATTTCAGGATTTGGGAAATCTAAATTACTTGTAAGTGTGTATTTTCATTTGCCAGCAAGAAGATTTAACCGAAAGGATGTGAATGTTTATATTAATTTGATCTCAAGAATGTTGGTTGCTTTTTCTCAACTTATTTTTTTCTGATATAATGTGACATATATTCATGATGGATGCAGGTTTCTGACTAACAATTCTCTAAGTGGACCAATTCCTGATTGGATACTGAGCATAAAAAAGCATATGTAAGCATGTCTCTTTAGTTAGCACTCATTGAATTAAGAAATTTATTCTCACTTTATGTTCTCTTTCAGTGATTTATCTTTGAACAATTTCACAAAGACTTCTGCAAATAATTGCCAAATGCCGGATGTGTAAGCTTCTTTTTGTCTACAAATTATTTAAGCATTTCACCTATGTCAATACTAAGCATGGTATTATCATTGAACAAGAACTTAGCTTCAAGCCTCTCTCGCACAGCAAACACTTCGTATGTTCCTTCTTGTGGACTAGTTTTAGTTCTATAATATCAGCTGTGAATCATCAGTTGAAACTAATATTATATCTTTATATCTTGTAGAATATCTTGTTTGAAGATGGGCCAACCTTGTAAATAATTACTTAATTTTCTAATATCTACTTGAAAGGCATAAAATAATACCATCCATTTATTAGTCGTATAGCTACTATGATTATGGGTTTGTCATTATTAACTTTTATTTTATAATATATACCTGTTTGTCTTGATCTGGTGCCTTTTTGCTCCTCAGGATGTAATGAAAACTAAAGGAAATGAGTTTGAGGATTACTTTTTGAAGCGTGAGTTGCTCATGGGAATATATGCGAAGGGTTTTGAAAGGCCTTCTCCCATCCAAGAAGAAAGCATTTCGATTGCTTTTACTGGTAGTGACATTCTTGCTAGGGCTAAGAACGGAACTGGCAAAACAGCTGCATTTTGCATTCCTGCATTGGAAAAAATTGACCAGGACAATAATGTTATTCAAGGTTTGATGTCCTCCTCTAGTCCTCTTGCCTTAAGCTTTTCACATGATTCTCATAGCCTAGTTGAAAGAATAGTATTTAAAGATGTCTCAGTTCCATAAGCATATCTGGTAGCCTGTTACTGATTGTAAGCAGTGTTCTATTAAAAAAAGAAAATGGGACTTGTGACTGGTAAGGTTCAGCTGGAGTTGCAGTAACAAGCCGAACTTTCAAGTTTGAAGGGCACATCAAGTTGGTTTTTGTCATAAAAAATGAACGATACTGCAACTGTTACAACTTACATGTTGATTTCTTTAGTTTCAGTCTTCACTTGGTACAACAAACCTGAGATGTGACCCTACACAGAATTGAAGCAATATATATATGAAACAATGCTAAATTCAGAGTTTATTTCTCTTCTCTTTATTCTCTACTGAACATCTGGTTTTAATAAAAGCTCTATGTTTTAGTTATAAGATTTTGATATTCCCTTTAAATTAATGGATATCTTGTTGATTCTCCTGAAAAGTTATTTTAGATGAAGATGAATTTTTGGATACTTGGATTTTATTGCAATAGCTAAAAATAGTTGATATATTTTTGGTGGCATTGTTGATTCATGATTCATTTCTGCATCATCTTCAGTTATTTCATGGTTGTGGACTTTTTGAATAAGCATGATGATTGGCTTTACCCTTGCTTTGAATTGAATGTTTTCAATGTATTTTTCTGTAATGCAGTTGTTATACTGGTCCCAACCCGAGAATTGGCATTGTAGACTTCTCAAGTGTGCAAAGAGCTTGGAAAGCACTTGAAAATTCAAGTTATGGTTACAACAGGTGGTACCAGCCTGAAAGATGATATAATGTTCTTATATCAACCAGTTCATTTACTAGTTGGAACTCTAGGAAGAATATTAGATCTTGCCAAGAAAGGTGTTTGTATTCTGAAAGATTGTGCTATGCTTGTTATGGATGAGGTAAACACATTTCACCTTGAATTCATTCATTTATATAATTTGGTTGAGAATCTTGTACAGTTTGTAAAACATTTTCATATTTAAAGAGATTTAGGAAGTCAAAGGTAAGAAACATGATTATATCATATTCGACGAAGAAGATATGATGGGCATTATGTTCTTTAATTTTTTTGTCCAATGTGCTAGGATTAGGAATTTGTATTTCTAAAGCAAATGCATATGTTCATTGATTTCTCATTCATGTTTTAAATAGAGCTGAACATATTTTCTTTTCCATTATTTATGTATGTTCATTCTATGGCACTTTCAAGATTTATGTCTTTAGTAGTAACAATTACTTATCAATCTGAGGCTTTCTATTGCTTTTTGGGTTTGTCAGGCCGATAAGCTTATGTCCCCAGAGTTTCAACCTTCTATAGAGCAGCTGATTCATTTTCTTCCTACAACTCGTCAAATCTTGATGTTTTCAGCAACATTTCCTGTTACTGTAAAGGATTTCAAGGATAGGTATCTTCGAAAACCTTATGTATTCGTGGAAGAGAGACAGAAAGTCCACTGTCTAAATACTCTTTTTTCTAAGGTTTGCTTTTTCTTTGTTTTCTAGATTTTCTTATATGCTGCCTTTGAAATATGATGATGCTGATGATGGGTTCTGTTTCAGCTGCAAATAACCCAGTCTATCATCTTCTGCAATTCAGTAAATCGGGTTGAACTCCTTGCCAAGAAAATCACAGAACTTGGGTATTCATGTATCTACATTCATGCAAAGATGTTGCAAGACCATCGTAACAGAGTGTTTCATGACTTCCGCAATGGCGCAAGTCGAAATCTTGTTTGTACTGGTACACTGCTGACACTTTAGCATCATATGAATTGGCACAATGAATTTTTTTTCCCCTAGTTCTTGTGTTTTACATTGACTTGTTGGCAAAATTTATAGTGGAAATATGAAGAGCTTGACTTGTTGCCTTTGCTTGTTGTATAAAAGTAAAATAGAAATATATTCTTATATCCTCATTGGTAGTATTTAAGTATGGCTACTGGTTATTCTTTTCATGGAACATAAATTTTTTGAAGCCCGTTGAAGGCATGGGATTTGAGGATCTCTCTAAATATGGGTCATAACACATATTGGAAGATTATTTTAGTGATTATGTGGGGAATTTAGAATTATCCAAAAACCATATTTAAATGTCAAACCAGACACTGCATTCAAAGACGGTTAATACATAATAACCGTCTTTGAATGTCGAACCAGACACTGCATTCAAAGACGGTTATTACATAATAACCGTCTTTGAATGTGGAACCAGATGTAATAATCAAATACGATTATTATGTAATAACCGTCTTTGAATGTCGACCAGATGTAACATTCAAAGACAGTTATTATGTAATAACCGTCTTTGAATGTTGAACCAGATGTAACAATCAAAGACGGTTATTTTGTAATAACCGTCTTTGAATGTCGACCCAGATGCAACATTCAAAGACGGTTATTATGTAATAATCGACTTCGAAGTTCGAACCAGACACTGCATTCAAAGACGGTTGTTATGTAATAACCGTCTTTGAATGTTAAACCAGATGTAACAATCAAAGACGGTTATTATGTAATAACCGACTTTGAAGTTCGAACCAGACACTGTATTCAAAGATAGTTATTAGATAATAACCGTCTTTGAATTGTTCTAACTTTCAAAGACGGTTATTATAATAACCATCGTAAAAAGCATTTGGGTTTCAATGACGTTATATACAACGACGGTTTATAACCGTCGTTAAAAGCACTTAATAACCGTCGTAAAAAGCCATTTTTCTAGTAGTGGTAAGAGAGACTCTTACATGGTCAAGAGAGTACAAGGAGAACACATACAAAGATATGAATCATCAGAAAAGAAAACCCAACATTAGCCATAACAACGGAAAATTTAAAGCCTATTCCCCCTATACATAAAACCACAACATAGCTACGATAACAAACCCAACAACGGTTCACTCGAATTAGAGAAAATAAGAGACAGACCATACTGGGCATTAGCCAGACAAATTTGAGATACATAAACCTGGAAAGTTATTAATCCACTAAGGTAAGGACTAAGTAGTAATTGAACCACTACTACAAAAAGCGGATTCAACATCGGTTGTTAAAAAAACTGATGTTAACATATGCGCGGTGGCATAATTGTAAATACCGTGTATACGTTAACATCGGTTTTGTGAAAAACCGATGTTAACGAAGTTCATTAACATCGGTTATTGGAGAACCGATGTTAACATTTATTAGTTAACATCGGTTTTTTAATAACCGATGTTAACATATGTTTATTAACATCGGGTTCTTAGAAAACCGATGTTAATGTTTGATATGTTAACATCATTTTGTTAACATCTGTTTTTTTTTAAAACCGATGTTGAACTTATATTTTAAAAAATATAGTGAGCCCTAAGAAGCTGGCGCTCTGTCTTCTTCTCTATCTAAGCTTTTGCGCTCTCTTCTTCTTCTAATCTCCGTCTACCTTCAAGGTCCCTGTCTGCATCTGAGCATCGTGTTCGTCGCACTCGAGCATCATCTTCGTCGCACTTGAGCATCGTCACAAGTCTCTGCTTCTTCTCCTTCGCCACCATACCTAGGTATGTTTCGTCTCCTTCGCGCTGTCTTCTCTTTCTCTCTGTCTTCTTCTCCATCTAAGCTTTCTTGCTCTCTTTGTTCTCCATCTACCTTGAAGTTGTATGTTCTCCATCTGACCATCGTTTTGTCTAAGGTCGAGCATCGTGTTCGTCGCCCTCGAGCATCGTTAGAAGTCTGTGCTTCTTCTCCTTCGCCACCTCACGTAGGTATGTTTGGTCTAATCCTGTATAAATATTTGATTTCATTCATGTATCGCACACTTAGTGAACTAAACATGGCTAGGGTATCTCATATTTAACTCGAGCATCGTGACAACTTTGTGCTTCTTCTCCTTATTGTGTTCTTGTAACAGTTTAAGAGTTAACGCCTATTATTGGAGTTTAACAGTTTCTCTTACCTTTATTGTGTTCTTGTAATAGTTTAACAGTTTAAGAGTTAACGCCTCCTAGTTCCTAAAACCTTCCTTAAGATTAGAGGACCATTGGTTAAAATGAAGAGTAAAATCCTTGTCCATTGCTTTGATCCACGACCATAGTAGGAATATGGCATCTTCTAACAGTTTGGTTCCATGAAAAGTTGTATCTTGGAACACCACCTTATTTCTATGGTGCCATATTGTCCAAGTTAAAGCAATCCACCAGCATTTCCAGGTTTTGGACCTGACTCCATCTGCTACCTCCATTCCATGTTGCAGAAAATGGTCCCTATGATTTTGTGGCATTACAGTGATAAGATTAACCCAGGACATTGATTCCCACCATAAAGGGAGGGTTTTGCTACAATTGAAGAACAAGTGTTCAGCCCCCTCCTCCTTATTTCTGCATAAAGGACATAACATATCATCTATCGGTATTTGTCTCCTTCTAAGGTTTTGCTTTGTTGGTAATCTATCCCGAAGTAGCCTCCAAGTGAACACTGTTGTTTTTGTGGGTATTTTGAGTTTCCATATTGCCCCATAATCCTATTCTTGTCTTGCCTCCATTAGCTCTCCCCATATCAAATCATATCCACTTTTTGTTGAGTAGTGTCCTGCAGGTTCAAGTTTCCAAATCCAAGTGTCCTCCCTTAGGGGATGAAGTTGCTGCTGTGATATGTCCCCAAGAAAACTATCTGCCATTGCTATTTCAGAATCGAAAAGGTGTCTTCTCCAATTAAGCTGCCATTCCCGCCCAGTGTTTGTGTGTGTCCCCAGCTGCTGTATGAGTTGCTTCTGATGACAAGAGATCTGATACAGCCTCTGGAATTTTTCCTTTAAAGATAATTCAGTGTTTATCCAGGGGTCCTCCCAGAATCTGAATTTATCACCCCTTCCCACTTTCCATTCTGTTTGTCTTTTGAGAGGGACATTCTGCTGTTGTTGCTGGACTGTGATGAGATCCCTCCACCAAGTAGAGTCATTGCAACCTCTGCTCCCTTCCTCCAATGCCCTCCAGGCACCATACTTACAAATCAATACTTTGGCCCAAGGTTCCTTTTGTCTGTGGAAAATATCCCATCTCCATTTGCCCAATAGTGCTGTATTAAAGGTTCTGAGGTCTTTAATGCCAAGCCCACCTTTGTCTTTTGGCAGGCAAACTGTTTTCCAGCCAACCCATGCAATCATTATTTGGTTTGAGTGCCGTTTCATTTGTTTTCTTATGCTCTTCTTTCCCAATTTAGTTAGGATTCTTTTATCAGCCCGTTCTTTTAATCCAACACAGTGTCAGTATTTTGGTCAAAAAGTTAAGATAGTTCCAATGATTGCTTTTTATGCATATTTTTGTTTGTAAAGTGATCCTAAGAATTTTTGTATGCAGCTTGTGTAGAAAATTGAAACCAGTAATTTGAAAATAGGATGCTTAAACTGGTTTAGGCTATAAGAAGCAAGTTTTAACCACTATGCTACACAAGCCAGTAGCATAGTTATGAAACCAGTAATTTGAGAACAAGATGCTAAACTGGTTTAGGCTACAACAAGCAAGTTTTAACCACTATGCAACATTTGCTTTTAACCAATGTAGTGTATATGGTCCTTAAGCACACGGGTTAGTAGATCAATGTTTAGGTCAATGTATATGAAATAACATATTTTCTCTTTTTTGCTTGATCATTATTAATTCTGATGGCAATATCAATAGATACAAAGCCACAACTGATATAGAAGTGGCCCCTGCAGCAAAATATAGAAGTTTAGTTGCTGCCACAGCTGATATTCTCTGGATTCAAACTCTTCTCTTGGAACTTTCAGTCCCTCATTCTAGACCTAGTAGGTTAATTATTCACCATGAAGTAAAAAGAGAGTATCATTTGTATATGCAGATAGATATATAACATAACAAGGCAGCTAGAGAGAGAGAAAAAATAGAGAAAGAGAATGATAGCAAGGGAGAAGTTCATTTATGTTCCAAATTTCAGTGACATGATTGATTCATTGATTAAATTCCAACCAGCATGGCTAAAAGCTTTTAAGTTCTGCCCTTAATTGTTTTTTTATTCTTCTGTATTTTATACTTTTTTTTTCTATAGTTCATTTCATCATCATTGTAACTATAGCTGCCCATTATAAAATAGCTTAGACAAACTAGGTCTGCTGCTTCTGAACCTTTTATTTATGCTTGAAGTAGTTTATTTTTTTTATTTGTGTTCAACTAGTGAAGAGTGAAGACTGAAGTTGTTCTGTCAGACTCCTTGATTTTCCTTTCATTTCGACGGAAGCCTAAGCAATACACTGCCACTGAATTGCCAGTAAGAAAAATTGGTCATGAAACACACACACACACACAAACCCTAATGACACACACACACACACACACACACACACACACGTATGATAGAAACACACAGACACACACTGATGACACACACACACACACACTCATCATACAAACACACACACACAAGTTTGATAACAAATTTGTTCAATTATACATGCAGAAATTTGTTCAGTTCTGACTTGTTAGCTGTGACAAGGTAGTTGGCCTCTTCATAAGGTACTTATCTAAGTTTAACTTAAATTCTACTGCAGTGGTGATGACCTACTAATATTAGTGAAAACAAATTTGCCTATTGTACCTTAGTTAATTTGTTCACAGTTGTAAAAAATGAATTGATTTTAACTTGAGTTATTCGTATTTTAAGTTTTCAAATATGCTTGCATGATTGTTTTTTTTTTTTTTGCATTGCAAAAATCTGATAGTATTAATAAAACTTCAGTACTAGATGTACTGAAAATGATATATAATTACAAAGGCATATTCTGCCTACCCCAACTGCAAAAAATATCTCATAAGATGAGAACCCATACAACAAAGATCCCTAAGACATTTCTTCCTTAAGTCTAGTAGACCACTGGTTAAAATGAAGATGGAAGTCTGTCTCCATTCCATTTAACCAAGACCAAGTGTGGAATAGATACTACCTTATGCACCACTTTTTTAGGAATTTTGAAGAATGACAGTAGGTAGATAGGAAGGGCTATTAGGAATATCCTGCCTCCCATAGAGAGACATCTCTGCTTCCATTTGGCTAGCTTAGATTCAAACTTGCTTATGAGAGGCTGCCAAACATCCCAGCTTTTAGAGGTGGACCCTACTGGAATTCCAAGGTAAGAAAAAGGAAATTCCAGTTGGCCACAATTAAGGTAGCTAGTTGCTTCCCTGCACTAGTCCAAAGATTTACCCAAGCACCCAAATTGGCTTTTAGCATAGTTAATCTTGAGTCCTGAAACCAACTCCAAAATTCTGAGGATAGATTTCATGACTCTAACATTAGCTGTAGTTGCAGTTCCAAAAAATAGTGTATCATCTGCATACTGCAAGATGTTAATCTCCTCCTTTTGCCTCCCCACTTTATAGCTGCTGAAAAGGTTTTTGGAGACAGCTGTCCTCATCAAACCAGTGAGTCCCTCAGCTGCTATATTAAATAGGAAAGGTGCAAGGGGATCTCCTTGCCTCAGTCCCCTCTCAGCCACAAATTCTCTAGTAGGGCTGCCATTCATCAAAATTGATATAGTTGCACTATAAAGGCATCCATGGATCCATTTTCTCCATCTTTCACAAAATCCCATCCTCATCATCATATAGTTTAGGAATCCCCAAGAAACTGAGTCATAAGCTTTATAAAGTCAACTTTGAAAACCATGCAGGGGTTATTTTTGAATTTAGCTTCAGCTAAGACCTCATTAGCTATCATTACACCATGGAGGATATGTCTGCCTTTGAGAAAAGTAGTTTGCCTTTCATCAATTAAGTGAGGCAGCACAAGAGCCAGCCTATTAGCCAGGACTTTGGACATTATTTTGTAGACACACCCTATGAGAGAGATGGGGCTATAGTCATTAAGAGATTGGGGGCTATTGGTTTTGGGGATGAGGGCTATGAAGGATGCATTACTTCCTTTGGGGAATCTGCCATTAATGAAGAATTCATCAAAGAATCTGATAAAATCAGGTTTTAGAGTTTCCCAAAACTGTTTGATGAAATTGAAATTCAAACCATCTGGGCCAGGACTTTTATCTCCCTCGCAAGCCCAAACTGCAGACTTGATTTCCAGCTCAGTGAATCTATCAACAAGGCTTTCCTTTTACCTTTGATCAAGGGAAGAGAACTGGATCCCTTCCAAGGTTGGTCTGCAAGGATTCTGCTCTAAGAATCTTTCTTTAAAGTGTTGAAGAACTACAATCTTGACACTGTTAGGATCATGGATCCATCCTCCATCAATACACAGACCTTGAAGAGCATTAACCCTCCTTCTATGATTGATGATTCTGTGGAAATAGGATGAATTTTGTCCCCTTCTCTTAACCACTTCACTTTGGATTTTTGCCTCAACATAGATTCATAGGCAAGGGCTGCACTCCATAGCTGCTCCTGCAGTGATTTCTTGAGGTCTGCCTGAGTTTGGGATATTGTTGAGGCATTAATACCTGCCTCCATGTCATTTATCTGCTTTTTTAGATCATTGATTTTTCTTGCAGTAATAGACCCGTTCTGTGAGCTCCACTGTCTTATGCAGTGTTTGAGGAACTTTAGTTTCTATTTGAGAACATAACCACCCCAGCCATTAGGATGATAATTACCCCAGCTATGAGCCACCATATTCTGAAAGCCTTTGTCCTTCAACCACCAATCCATTACCTTGAGAGGTTTGGGCCCCCAATCAATGATTGAAGACCTCAAGAGGATGGGACAATGGTCTGAAAAACTTCCCACTTGTTGGATGAGGTTGTGTTGCTGTCTAGATATCTGATACAGCCTTGGAAATTTCTGCATTAATGCAACTCCTTCACCATTCAAGCAATCAGGAGTGATCATAAAATAGAAAAACTAACATGAATTTAATTTAAATTACTGCTTTGTTATCATTCTTGATGGATGTTCTAGCATTCATGAGTATTGACTTTGGTTTAATGGCTTCCATTTCTTTTAAAGGATTAAATCCTGCTCTGATATTGGATGACCATTGGTTGAAATGAATACCAAAATCCTTCTCCAAATGTGTCAGCCATGTCCATGACCATTGGTTTTTTTTTTTTTTTTTTTTCAGGTTATCATAGACTACTTTTAATTGACATTGTTGTTGAAGGTCGTTCGGGTTATAGCAACTCCAGGTACGTACATAGGAACTAGCATGTATATACTGTTGTTTCATTTAAAATATTATATAGTGGTGTTTGCTTTAAAATGTTATATACTGGTGTTTGATGTAAAATGTTGCATACTGGTTTCAATGAATGAGGAATTGAGTCCCTTAGGAAATGAATTGATGTAAAAAACAGAAAACCTTCTACAGTGCTTATTTTTCCACCCACATTTTTTTTATCAGCCAAGATAAATTATATTTATATATATTGTGAGTACCAGAGGTACAAAACAGTACATGAATTAGATTGACTTGCCAGCAACATGGTTCCAAGCTCAGACTGAGATCAGTCTCGCAAGGAACCAAAACTATGTATTACAAAGACCTACAACACCCACTGTCTATAGTTTCTACCCCCCTGAAAAGACAAATCCTGATGCTATGTTAGACGACCAATAGCTATAGGTGAAGGCAAAGTCCTTCTCAAAGTTCTTCAGTCATGTCCATAGTGTAAAAATAGCATCCTCCATTAACTTGTTACCATCAAAAGTTTCATTACAGAACGCGTGCTGGGAAAAGTGCTGCCACGGTTTCTGCGGAAAAGCTCCATGAATGTTGACCCATATCATAGATTCCCACCATAATGGAAGTATTCTATCACATGTCAAAAATACATGTGCTTCATTCTCCTCAGAATTCCCACAGAATGGGCATAATGTGTCATTAATTTCCACCCTTCTCCTCCTCAAATTTATCTTTGTTTGTAGTCTCTCCTTTAATTACCGAATATTGTCCAGTAGGGTCTATTTTCCAGATCCACTCATCTTTTTTTGTGAATCTGAATACTGCTGCCAGCAACATCATTACGGAAACAATCTGCCATCTCAAGCTCTCTGTCAAACAAGTGTCTTCTCCATTTAAAGTTCCACTCCCACCCTTTTTCCACCCACATACTGCAGATGCTGCAGAATTTCTGCCTTAAATAAGCTGCAGTGCTTATTTTTGTAAAAGCTGCAGTGCTTGTACATAACTTCAATTAATTTGAATCTGCTTTGCAAATGCTGCAGAATTTCTGGTTTAACCAAATTAGGATTTTCCACCCAGAAACCATCAATTTACAGCATGAAGACACCACTCCTCAGATTGACCAAAAGCTTGTAAAGCATTGATTTGATACTGCTTCCCTCATCATGTGGCTCATGATGTTTACAATTTAATGATCCTTTGCTACCCTACAATGAGACACACACAGATACACAAACACACACACATAGAGACAAACACACGCAGACACAAACACAAACACATACACACACATAAAGACACACACACACACACATAAAGACACAGACAAACACACAAACACACTGAGCCACAGACAAACACAAAGACACACACACTGAGTCACAAACACACACATACACAAACACACTCACACATATAGACAGACACACACACACACATAAAGAGACAAACACACACACACACACACACACACACACAGATAAAGAGACAAGCACAAACACACACACCCACACACAGAGTCACACACACATAAAGAGACAGACAAACACACTAAGCCACAGACACACACACTAAGTCACAGACACAAACATACACAAACACATTCACACACATAGACAGACACACACACACACATAAAGAGACAAACACACACACACACACACACAGATAAAGAGACAAACACAAACACACACACACACAGAGTCACACACACATAAAGAGACATACAAACACATAAACACACTGAGCCACAGACACACACACAAAGACACACACACTGAGTCACAGACACACACATACACAAACACACTCACACACATAGACAAACAGACACACACACACACACACACACACAACTGTTGATGTCCTTGTATGTTCTTGTACGTCATGAATGTTCTTATATGTCATGAATGTTGTTATACGTGCTGAGTGTAATTTGTTATATAAATAACTGTTGTTCATGCTGAGTGAACCGTAGATTCTCGTTTGAGACTGAATGCAATGATTCTTGCGGATAGTTTGCATTAGTCATTGTATTTAGTCTTGAATTCTTCGTTTGGACAGTTTGGGGAGACTTGTATTTTTATGTTAGACTCATTCGGTCAGGTTATTATTATTTTGATTAATTTGATGAAATTTCGGTTGAATGCATTTCAAGTTGTTCTCTGAGTGCATACTTGATTATCGTGAAATTCGTTTCACCGATGTCATGTCGTGTACTTGGAGACCAATGCGAAATGCTGCCGAAATTTACTCAAATTGTTCAAAATAATGCTAACCATGACGTTTGGGGCTAACATAAAAGACAGTCTTCCTAAATGGGATAGGGCCACACCTATAAATAAAAAAGTGAGATTTGCATGCATGGATTTGCTTAGATGGATCGAAGTTGGATCAATCAAAGTCACATGAGCCCAGAATATGAGGATGGCGTCGAGCAGTTTTTGCAATTAGCTTTAGAAAGAGGTTGATCGAATGAAGAAAGAAAATATTATTGTCCTTGCATCAACTGTTTGAATGGAAGACGACAACTACTTGACGACATACGAGACCATCTATTGTGTGATGGGATGAAGAAGAATTACACGACGTGGATATGGCATGGTGAAGTGACTGACATGCATACTGGGTCCCAATCTGAACCGTTTGATGTAGAAATGGGATATCACTTGGAGGACATGATTCGTGACCTTGGAAAAGAGTGTTTTCAAGAAGCACACGCCCCTGTGTATGAAGGATTGCAGAGTGATTCAAAGAAGCCTTTGTATATGGGGTGCAAGAATTCCTTAACCCTGTTGCCTGCGGTGTTAAGTCTGGTTAATGTGAAGGCCAGGTATGGGTGGAGTGACAAAAGTTTCACCTCACTGCTTGAGGTAGTGCACAATCTGCTTCCAGAGGACAACACGCTGCCTAAAAGTTACTATAAGGCGAAGAAGATACTGTGTCCCATGGGTATGGAGTATCAGAAGATTCATGCTTGCCCCAATGATTGCATACTCTACAGGCATGAATTCCAAGAAATATCCAAATGCCCTGTGTGTGGGACTTCACGGTACAAAGTGAAGGATGACGAGGAAAGCAATTATGATGAAAAGTCACAAAGGGGCCCGCCAGCAAAGGTTTTGTGGTATCTTCCAATCATTCCAAGGTTTAAGCGTCTTTTTGCTAACGAGGACGACGCAAAAGACCTTACATGGCATGCAAATGGAAGGATTTCTGATGGAATGGTCCGTCATCCGGCTGATTGCTCCCAGTGGAAGAAGATTGATGGTTTGTATCCGGATTTTGGGAATGAGCCAAGAAATCTTAGACTTGGACTAGCCAGTGATGGAATGAATCCATATGGCACCTTAAGCACTCAACACAGTTCATGGCCAGTTCTGCTATTAATTTACAATTTACCTCCTTGGTTGTGCATGAAGCGAAAATACATGATGTCGTCTATGATGATATCGGGCCCAAGACAGCTAGGAAATGACATTGATGTTTATCTAAGTCCGTTGGTTGAAGATCTGAGAAAGTTGTGGGACGAGGGGGTTGTAGTGTTTGATGCGTTTCGCAAGGAGACCTTGAAATGCGTGCAATGCTTTTTTGTACCATTAATGACTTTCCAGCATATGGGAATCTCAACGGTTACAGTGTTAAGGGTCATCATGCATGCCCCATCTGTGAAGAAAATACAAGTTACATACAACTTAAACATGGGAGAAAAACAGTCTACAGTAGGCATCGCCGCTTTCTAACACGCCGATACCGTTGACTGGTGCGCAGGTATATCAGCGGGTTCAACACCTGAACACTGTATTTGGGAAGACCCAAAAGAAGGATAAAAGTCAGAGTTGCATATGGAAGAAGAGGTCCATTTTCTTTGATCTTCCGTACTGGTGTGATCTTGACGTTAGACATTGTATTGATGTTATGCATGTGGAGAAAAATGTTTGTGACAGTGTGATTGGGACGCTCCTTAACATTCAAGGCAAGACGAAGGATGGCTTGAATACCCGTCAAGATCTAGCTGATATGGGTATAAGATCACAGTTGCATCCAAGGTCTGATGGGAAGAAAATTTACTTGCCCCCAGCCTGCCATACTTTGTCCAAGAAGGAGAAGATAAGTTTTTGTCAGTGTCTTCGTCGGGTGAAGGTTCCATAAGGATACTCTTCAAATATTAAGAGCCTTGTGCAGTTGAAGGAGCTTAAGCTTGTAGGGTTAAAGTCTCACGATTGTCACGTGCTCATGCAACAATTGTTAGCCGTGGCTATACAAGACATCTTGCCAAACAAAGTCAGGTTCACGATAACTCGCCAGTGCTTTTTCTTCCATGCTATGTGTAGCAAAGTCATTGATCCAGTAATGTTTGATGAGTTGGAAAATGAGGCCGCAATTATACTGTGCCAGTTGGAGATGTATTTTCCCCCTGCTCTCTTTGACATCATGATTCACTTGATTGTGCATCTAGTCAGAGAAATCAAATGTTGTGGTCCTGTTTATGTACGATGGATGTACCCGGTTGAGCGATACATGAAGATCTTAAAAGGGTATACAAAGAATCTATATCATCCAGAAGCATCTATTGTTGAGAGGTACATTGCAGAATAAGCCATTGAATTTTGTTCAGTATACTTAGAGAAGGCTAAACCTGTTGGGCTTCCTGAGTCTCGGCATGATGACAGAGTGGGTGGTAAGGGTTCAAGAGGACTGCAGGTGATCACTCCAAGTGTAGAAGATTTGTTACAAGCTCACTTGTATGTCTTGAACAACAGTAATGAAGTTTTGCCATACATAGTTAAGCATGAAGCTTTAGTCAAACAAAATAATTCGTAAATGTCAAAGAGTTGGGTGTTGAAAAAGCATAACAAGACTTTCTGTGATTGGTTTAAAGATACAATCTTTGCAGATGAGAATGCTTCAGAAACATTAAGAAAGCTAGCAGATGGGCCTAAAAGAAATGTTATAACCTGGCAAGGATACAACATAAACAGGTATTCATTTTACACAAAAGCACAAGATGACAAAAGTACAATGCAGAATAGCGGGGTCACCTTAAGGGCTGAATCTCAACACTTTGCAAGTGTCAATGACGCCAATCCCTGTGTAGCTTCCATCCCTTACTTTGGGTTCATTGATGAAATTTGGGAGCTTAATTATGTGAAATTTACAATATGTGTTTTCAAATGTAAATGGGTTGACAGCAACACTGGTGTGCGCACCGATGATATAGGATTTACGCTCGTAGATCTAAAGAAACTTGGTTACCACAATGACCCTTTCATCATGGCAGAACAAGCTAGACAAGTATTTTACGTGCAAGACCCTTGTAATGAAAGGTGGTGCATGGTTTTGCAGGGAAAAATAGTTGGTGTTAATGTAGAAGATGATGATTCATACATCGACACCTATGTTAGTCCTTTGACCGCTCAAATCACTCGTAACGTTGTCGGAGAAGAAGAAGCTGACGATGTTCATGCTAATCGAAATGATCATGATGAAGGAGAATTGATTAACATCATCTAATGTAATTTTCTGCAGAGACAGAGGTCACCAAAGCTAGTAAGTGACAACTACATTTTTCTCTGATTGAGGTATCGGTTTTTTGTTTCAATTTGCCTCCTTGGGAATTCATCCAGCTGATGTTTGTCGCCAGTTTCATCATCCACCACCCTTTTCTTCTCACGTTTATTGTTGTTAAACCCATATTTATGCTTTCTTCCCTTCATGTCTTGTTTTATCACAACTTTAGCTGAATCTGCCATCTTCAGCATAGTTAAATCTCCTGTCTTATTCTCCAATGACACACTTTGATGGCCTATATCTCTTTTCTTCGTATGTTCTAGTACTTCAGCTTTAGAATGCATAAAGCAATCAGAATTTTCCAGTGATCACCAAAGGCTTCTGCATCATCATTGACACTCTCCACCCTCTTTGGTTTATGCTTCTGTGTTTTCTTCCGTGCCTCCTCGTTATAAATCTCAGCTTTATTCGAGGTTGCACTAGAACGATCAGCACCAATCTGTGCTTCTTCCTCGACTATCAGGTCAATATCTTTCCTTTCAACTTTTGTTTTGTAAATTACAATGTAGTTTACAAAAGCAAAGGTGAAACGAAAGATATTGAGCTGGTAGAGGAGGAACATGCACGAATTGGTGCTGATCCTTCTAGTGAGACCTCCAATAAATTTTAGAATTATAAGGAGGAAGCATGGAAGAAAACACAGAAGCATAAACCAAAGAGGGTGGAGAGTGTCAATGCTGATGCATAAGCCTTTGGTGATGACTGGAAAATTCTGATTGCTCTATGCATTCTGAAGCTGAAGCACTAGAACATACGAAGAAAAGAGATACAGGCCATCAAAGTGTGTCATTGGAGAATAAGACAGGAGATTCAACTATGCTGAAGATGGGAGATTCAACTAAAGTTGTGATAAAACAAGACATGAAGGGAAGAAGGCATAAATATGGGTTTAACAACAACAAACGTGAGAAGGCACAGAAGAAAAGGGTGGTGGATGATGAAACTGGCGACAAACATCAGCTGGATGAAGTCCTATGAAGATCCTCCTCATTCTCAAAGAGGGGAACGAGCAACAATTTGAAGGTTGTACATTCAGGAACTAAAGAATTCAAAATAGCTAGTAATAAGAGGGATTTATTTTTGGGATTTTCTGAGCACCAAGAGCGGCTACGCAAGAAGCTTGCACTTGAGGAGGGAAGGATATTTACAGGTAATGAACAACTTTCTTAACTATTTGTCCTTAAGATTTTACTGTTTCTTTTTGCTAATATGTAAATATAAATGGTATAAGGGTATCGCGTAAAAACATGGTCTATATTTACTTCTAAGATTGTTAGGGGTAAAAATGACCATGTCCATAAGCCATAGCCTTATATTATTTATATTTACATATAAGAAAAAAAATAGTAAAATATGAAGGACATATAGTTAAGAAAGTTGTTCATTAGCTGCAAATATCCTTCCCTCCTCAAGTGCAAGCTTCTTGCGTAGCCGCTCTTGGTGCTCAGAAAATCCCAAAAACAAATCCCTCTTATTACTAGCTATTTTGAATTCTTTAGTTCCTGAATGTACAACCTTCAAATTGTTGCCCGTTCCCCTCTTTCTTTTCTGCAAAAAAGAAAATCAATATCAAAGAAAACATGGATGAAGTCCTAAGAAAATCAATATCAAAGAAAACATGGATGAAATCACAATTAAAAAGCACAACTACCAATCTTTCAGAGTCCTTTAGTTAATTTGTCTTGTCTCCTTATGTGGTGGGGTTTTGTTTAATAATATTATACTTTTGCCTTCCAAAAAAAACTTATGACTGATCCTCTTTTCATTAATCCTATTTTGTATGTTATTGTATAAAAGATCATGGGTTCTCCACCTGCCTCCACTACTCCTCCTCCTCCTCCTCCTCCTCCTCCTCCTCCTCCTCCTTCTTCTCCTTCTCCTCCTCGTCCTCCTCCTACTTCGGACGCATCAGCTTCGACGCCTGCCGTGAAGCGGACACGCAAAGCCTCACGTCTACGATCGTTGTCCACTAGACCACCTGGTGTTGAGAGACTAGTGGTGCATGTTGATCCTGCTACCGGGAAGGCCGACGGTCCCCACAGGAAGAAATTAAGAACATATTTGGGGATTGTGGCACATGATAAGGTGGACATCAGCTACAAGAACTGGAAGGAGTTCCCTACTACTCAGAAGGACCTGATTTGGGAGGATATTCAGGTATTTGTCTTTTGTTATTTGATTTTGTGTAATTAATAGCCAAAAATTTTCATTATTGTAACAAATGAACTTTGTTTCATGTTGTCAAGCGAAATTTGATATCCTAGAGGCTTCTGACAGTAGGACGAAAAGGAAGTTACTACAGACCATGGGGGAGAGATGGAGGCATCTTAAATCAGACCTCACGAGGAAATAGGCCTTTGCAGCCGATCAGGACGGTGTCGAGGACACTGTCTGTGACAAATACGGCATCAACAAGGAAAAGTGGGCCCTTAAGACAAAAATGGCGTACAACCTCCTTCAATAAACACAAACATCAATGTAAATTTAGAGCAAACTTATGCACATATTTCCTTACGAACATTCACTCGCACAAGATATTCTTCTAACTAAGAAAAATGCACCCACGCACAATCAAGGCACCTTCGTTACCAAGATTATTTGTATGTACTTCCAAGGTGTACTACCTACATCACATGCATTTCCTTGGCTAAATTTACATACATGCATACTCAAAGCATTCTGGCTACCAAAAATTGCACACGTGCACATTCTGGTATTTCTAATACCTATGCATATACAAACTTTGTGATGAATCTTGGCTATCTACACAATAAGGTGTTACATTTCATGCCCTTTTTTTTCAAGTATTTTTACTACCTAAAGCCGCATGCAAATTCAAGTATATTTTCTTTTGCCGACTAAAATTGTATTCAAATTAAAAGGTATTTTTGTAAGGTATTTTCTTCACATAACATGCAACATATTTATATATTTTTGTGAGACATTTTGACTACCAAAAATTACATGTACATACATCCAAGTATTTTGCTACCACACCCAAAGTGTAAATTGCCAAAGGTATTTTGCTACCTATTCTAAACCTACACGTTTATGATGAGCAAAATTCCTAAACATCTAGGCGTAGGGAAACTATTGTAGCGTGGCCCATAGCTGATTGCTGGCCAAAAATGGGTAACTTTACCCAACATGCACCTCCTCTTGTGTTCTTTTGCATAAAAACTTTGGTTCCTAGGCCTAGGATATATGTGGGGCAATTATTCTAGCCTTTTTCGGGAATGAATGCATGTCCCAAAAAATAGAAAATATGTGCAAACCAAAATGCCCCATGGGTTGTTTCCTTACAAAAGTCACGCGCTAATGCCATTGAGGCATTTCACCGAACACTTGGTGGGCGCGCGTTTAGGTATCAATAGCAAGAGAACGGGGACAATGAGGCATGTCCCATTGCTTCAAAATGCATTATAGGCCTAGGGCCATCCCATACAAACCCCCAATCCATCCCAATCAAGCAAGAAAACAAACCAAAATTGCCCCACATATTTGAGCACATTCCCACATTTTAGAGCACCAAAAGGAGATCAAAATACACCAATGAAAAGCTAGAAAGCTTAGGGATGGAATACTTACTTGTTAGTGATGAACAAAAGCGCAAAACGGAATCAAAAAATGCAAAAAATGATGACCCTAGGGCTGCAAACTCGTAAATCCCGTGGGTATGGCTTTTGAAAGGGGGGAAAAGAGGTTTTTGAATGCAAAAACGTCCCCCCTTTCATCATTCTTATAATTTGGTGCAGGGGTGGCTCGCCCAGGCGAGCTCAGCTCGCCCAGGCGAGCTAACCTGCATTTTTTTTTTTTGAGGGGAACATTAACCATGTCCCCTCCTTTCTCATGGATTAGCGTCTTGCCTAACTTGAACTTACTTAAGTTAGAATTAGGCGTTGATTACTTATTTTTATTTTTAAAACAAACAAATAGTAAAAGAAAACTGCGAATACAAAGGATACGGGGCTGCCTTGCAGCGACGTTCTCGGCTTGTCTAGCACAGAGAAAGGGCAACGATCAGTCGATCGTGACCCTATCCCCACTTGCATCCATTCCTAAGTACCTGCAAGTAATAAACAACCAGGTATGGCCAATCTTGACCGCGTCGTTGTCTTACCTTGATTGGTTTCTGCTGTCCATGTTTTGTCCTCACACCAGAAGGTAGCTCAAGACGATCCTGCCCCTGTTTTACCATAACAATATGCATGCGTATGCGTATGCATGAATGTTTTCAAATGCAGTAAATTTTAGTGAAAGTTGGTTTAGGTCCAATTTTAATTAAGCGCTTGGGGCATCCCATGAACTGAGCGGAAGGGCTCAGGTGATCACAAATCAACGCAAGGTTCGAAACCAACGTGAGGACTAAGGCCTCGAATCCACGTTCATTTCTTTGAAAAGATTGTAACAAGAGATACAACAGACAGGAAATCCCTGGGGGAAATCCAGAAAACACATAAAGATAAAGAACATGCAGCGACATCTTTAATTGCCCAAGATTCTAAGCATAATATCGCTTGACGACATCAGAATTCACGGGTGAAGGTAGCTCTTCGCCATCCATGTTGGTAAGCACCAGGGCTCCTCCGGAAAAAGCCCTCTTCACAACAAAAGGCCCTTCGTAGTTCGGGGCCCATTTCCCTCGATTGTCCTTGACAGCATGGGACATTTTATTTAGCACAAGGTCTCCCTCATGGAACTTGCGCAAGCGTACTTTCTTGTCGAATGCACTCTTCATTCTTTGTTTGTACACGCGCCCATGACTCATGGCCGTTAAGCGCTTACCCTCGATGAGGTTGAGCTGGTCATAGCGCATTTGAGCCTACTCTGATTCCTTTAATCCAGATTCTGCCAAGATCCTTAATGACGGGACTTCTACCTCAAACGGTAACACAGCCTCCATCCCATATACCAATGAGAACGGCGTTGCCCCAGTTGACGTTCGCACTGAAGTTCGGTAACTGTGTAATGCGAATGGGAGCATTTCGTGCCAATCCTTGTATGACACGGTCATCTTTTGGATAATCCTTTTGATATTTTTGTTGGCCGCTTCCACGGCTCCATTCATCTTTGGCCGGTAGGGTGTGGAATTGTGATGCTGGATTTTAAACTCCTCGCACATTTCCCCCATCATCTTGTTATTCAGGTTGGTGCCATTGTTTGTGATAATCTTCCTTGGCAAACCATATCCGCAGATGATCTCTTTCTTAATGAACCTGACCACCACACCCCTCGTGACGTTGGTATAGGAAGCTGCCTCGACCCACTTGGTGAAATAATCTATCGCCACGAGGATGAAGCGATGACCATTCGAGGCCTTGGGCTCAATGGCCCCGATGACATCTATTCCCCACATGGAGAAAGGCCAAGGGGCGGACATGACATTCAGAGGATGTGGTGGGGCATTGACATTATCTGCGAACGCTTGACATTTGTGGCATTTCCTCACATGGACACAACAATCACTTTCCATGGTAAGCCAGTAATAACCTGCTCTTAGGATCTTCCTGGCCATAGCATGCCCGTTGGTGTGTGTTCCAAACGAGCCCTCATGGACTTCCTCGATCATGTGATTTGCCTCCCTGGCATCCACACACCACAGGAGTGTCAGGTCGTGATTTCTCTTATACAGTATGCTTCCGCTCATGAAGAAACCGGCTGCCAACCTTCTCAATGTCCTCTTATCATTGTCGGCAATCTCTGGCGGGTATTCTTTGCTTACGACATATCGCTTGATGTCGAAATACCAAGGCTTACCGTCCCGTTCCTCTTCAACTTGGCAACAATGCGCGGGTTTGCCACGACACCAAAATTCAATGTAGGGTAGATCCCCGTGCGGCGTTAGCTGGAACATAGACGCCAAAGTAGCAAGCGCATCCGCCATTTGATTTTCCTCGCGGGGAACATGATGGAAGGAGATCTCATCAAAGGTTTTAGCCAATTCCTTGATATAGGCTTTGTAGGGTATCAGCTTGGGATCTCTAGTTTCCCATTCCCCTATCAGTTGATGGATTACCAACGCTGAGTCGCCGTACACCTTGAGTAGTTTGACATTGGAGTCAATCGCTGCCTCGACGGCTAGGGCACATGCTTCATATTCGGCCATGTTGTTGGTGCAGTCGAATCCTAGCCTGGCTGTGAAGGGTACACATTGATTGTCCGGAGAGACCAATACTGCGCCAACGCCATGGCCTAGAATGTTTGACGCTCCGTCAAACCATACGGTCCATTTGTCCCGATCTTCGTCCAATTTATCCTCAAACAAGGCCATGATGTCCTCATCTGGGAATTCAGGATGCATGGGCTGATAGTCGTTAAGAGGCTGTTGAGCCAAATAATCTGCTAAGGCGCTTCCTTTTATCGCCTTTTGGGTGACGTAGACTATATCAAACTCGGATAGCAGGACTTGCCACCGGGCGATTCGTCCCGTGAGAGCTGGCTTTTCAAAGATGTACTTAACCGGGTCCATCTTGGATATCAACCAGGTAGTATGGCTCAGCATGTACTGCCTTAGGCGATGGGATGCCCATACTAAAGCACAACACATTCTTTCAAGCAAGGAGTAATTCATCTCACAGGTCGTGAACTTCTTACTTAGGTAGTAAACAACGCACTCTTTCTTCCCGGATTCGTCATGTTGCCCCAGCATACACCGCATTGACTCGTCCAAGATTGTCATGTACAAAATGAGAGGCCTTCCAGGTACTGGTGGCATAAGCACGGGAGGATTCATAAGGCACTTCTTGATCCTTCCAAAAGTTTCTTGGCAATCCTCATTCCAGCGATCAATTTGGTTTTTGCGTAAGAGCTTTGAACAACGGCTCACAAATGGCGGTGAGCTGCGATATGAATCTAGCAATATAATTCAAGCGTCCCAGGAAACCTCGGACTTGCCTCTCTGTACGGGGTTCTGGCATCTCAAGGATAGCCTTTACCTTTTCGGGGTCTACCTCTATCCTTTTCTGGCTTACAATGAAACCAAGTAACTTCCCTGATTTGACCCCAAAGGTACACTTGGCGGGGTTCAACCTTAATTGATATTTCTTAAGCCTTTCGAACAACTTCCGCAAGTTGACAAGGTGTTCTTCCTCGGATTTAGATTTAGCAATTATGTTGTCCACGTAGACCTCGATCTCTTGATGCATCATATCATGGAACAAAGCTACCATGGCCCGTTGATAAGTTGCCCCGGCATTCTTGAGTCCAAAGGACATCACCTTGTAACAGAATGTTCCCCATAGGGTGACAAAGGTAGTCTTTTCCATATCCTCTGGCGCCATCTTTATCTGATTGTAACCGGAGAAACCGTCCATGAAGGAAAATAAAGCGAAATTGGCCGTGTTATCCACGAGGATATCGATGTGTGGCAAAGGAAAATTGTCCTTGGGACTGGCCCGATTCAGGTCCCGATAATCCACACACATTCGTACTTTCCCATCTTTCTTAGGGACCGGTACAGTGTTGGCAACCCATTCTGGATACCGAGCAACGGCCAGAAAACCAGCGTCAAATTGCTTCTTCACTTCTTCTTTTATCTTTAAGGATGTTTCGGGCTTCATCCTTCTCAGTTTCTGCTTTACCGGGGAACACTCGGGATTTAGAGGTAATCGGTGCTGTACAATGTCAGAACTCAAACCGGGCATATCTTGGTATGACCAAGCAAAGATGTCTTGGTAGTCTTTTAGCAGGATTATTAATTCTTCACGGATAGGTGCGGTAATACCTGTACCTATCTTTACTTCCCTTTTTCCACTGCCAATTCCTAAGTCTACCAGCTCTGTTTCTTCTTGATGAGGCCCCATTTCTTGGTCCTCATGGGTGACCATTCTTTCTAATTCTGGGGGAAGTTCCACATCCTTGTTCCCTTCATCTTCCGTTTGACTCGTTTCTTCCTTGAAGTTGATAAGCGGGTCCCAGGTATTAGTACCTTCGGGGGACTCGTCATCAGATCTGCCGTTTCAGAAATAAAGAAGTAAACATGCAAATGAATGACAATGGGTAGAGACGTAGGAACAGATGAAGAAAGATCCTTGTATTATAAATTCAAAAACAAAAGACACAAAGCCTTAACAAAAGGAAAAACTCTAAAGCCTAGGCCCAACTATAGAGCTTTTAAAACCGTAAAGGTTTACATTATGCTCGTTGCGTAAATGCCAGGGCGTTCTTCCACTCGCCAATTTCCCAGCTGGAAATCAGGAGGGCATGGTCGTACCAAATCCAATGTACTCGGAACATCATCTTCGTATATCGCGACCACTTGACCTTCGTCTCCCAATCCTGTGCTTATAAAGCTTCTGCTTATGTGGCAGGGCGGGCTTCCTTCACTTTCTTGTCTCAACTGCGAGCTTTGGCCACTACTTTTCCTTCCCGCGGTGCTTCTCTTCATATCCGCCTGAGTGGGCTTATAGCCTAAACCATACTTCCCACGATTTCCTTTGGCATTTATCAGGCTAGTTATGTCGCCGTTGTCTTTGCCTAAACCCATTCCGGGTTCGTAACCGTTCCCCAACATAACTCGGGCCATCATTACTGCTGCATCAGACAGGCAAGCTTGCCCAGAGAAGGAGTCCACGGAGGAAATGCTGACCACCTCAAAAGACTAGAAAGCGGTTTCTAACGATTCTTCTGCGGCTTCCACATAAGGCATAGAGGATGGGCAGCTCACCAAGATGTCTTCCTCGCCTGACACGATGACCAAATGCCCTTCCACTACGAATTTCAACTTTTGGTGGAGTGTAGAGGGCACAACTCCCACTGAGTGGATCCACGGGCGCCCCAACAGACAGCTGTATGGGGGGTTAATATCCATTATTTGGAAGGTGACTTGACAGGTGTGAGGGCCTATTTGTACTGGGAGATCGATCTCTCCCCTAACCTCTCGGCGAGTGCCGTCGAAGGCGCGAACCACCATTGAACTCGGCTTTAAGTGGGAAGCATTGAAAGGTAATTTCTCCAAAGTGCTCTTAGGCATCACGTTTAAACTGGAACCATTATCGATGAGCACTTTGGCTATGATATGGTCCATACACTTGACTGATACGTGCAAAGCTTTATTATGCCCTCTCCCCTCGACGGGGATTTCTTCTTCAGCGAAGGCGAGATAGTTGTTGGCAGTGATATTGTTGACCAGCCCTCCGAAACCTTTTACCGAGATATCTTGGGCCACATGGGCCTCGTTCAGAACTTTTACTAGCAGAGCCCGATGAGGCTCGGAGCTCATAAGTAACTCCAACAGCGAGACCCTGGTCGGGGTTTTGTTGAGCTGTTCGATAACCTTGAATTCGCTCTGCTGAATTATACGGAGGAACTCGCTGGCTTCCTCTAGCGACACCTCCTTTTTACCATCCTTTTTCTCCGGGAGGCCTTTTGCCAAAATATCTTTATTCGAAGCGGGGGGTGCTTCGCCATCTTGTTCCTCCACCACTTTTCCCTTTCCCTTGACGTTCGCGGGTTGGACTGGTAGGTCCGGAGGCGCAAACACACGACCGCTGCGGGTCATACCACTCGTTCCCGTGATATTTGTTACCTTAGCCGACAACGAGCTGATGTCGGTGGCTTCTTCTTCCTTCTCCCTCGGAGGTGTATATCTCCATGGGACTGCGTGGCTATTTTGGTACGGGAAAGGAACAGGTTTGGCTACTAAGGGGTGTCCGGGCTTTTGCGAAGTTGCGCTTTTAGTGAAGTATATGACCAAGGGTTTGGGCTTCGCAACACTGCTCCCATCCATGGACTGCATGCATATATGCTGCTCTTCTTTTCCTTCACTGCCAACTTCCAGTCGACCTTGATCTATCATCCGTTGTAACAATTCCTCTACTCCCAAACACGTTTCCATGTCATGCAGCTCGCCGGAATGCAGCAAACAGGAATCCTCCTTACACCCACTATGGGGAATCACACCTCCCTTTTGTAGGGCCTCAAAGATAAACCTCCTAGGAATTACCGGCCGGGCGAGTCGTGTTCGGAGTTGGAACTTGGGGAGCTTCCCTCTGGGTGGGTGCCTTAGGCTGCGCGGGTGTTGAACTAGAGGCGTTCCCGGTATGAGCTGAGAAGCTCGGGTGATGTTGCGCGTACTGATGGGTACCATGAGGTGTTTGCGGGGGTTTGACCCACGCGGGTGTTGAAGAGACGGCATGGGCATCTCCTTCCTTCCTTTTTGCCCCTGTTGCCCCGATTCTTTTGGCATTCGCACTCGTGGAGGAAACGTAATCGAACTTTCCTCTTTTCAACCCTACCTCGATCCTTTCCCCGGCGAATACTAGATCCGCAAAGCTGGACGACATATAACCTACTAGCTTCTCATAGTAGAACACTGGCAGAGTGTCTACCATCATGGTGATCATCTCTCTCTCAACCATGGGAGGAGCTACTTGTGCCGCCAAATCTCTCCACCGCTGCACGTATTCTTTAAAGGTTTCACCCTCTTTCTTGAACATATTCTGTAGTTGAGTGCGGTCGGGAGCCATATCGGAATTGTACTGATATTGCCTTAGGAAGGCAGTAATCAGATCCTTCCAAGTACGGATACGGGAAGCTTCCAAATTAGTGTACCACACTACCGCGGCTCCGGCCAAGCTATCTTGAAAGAAGTGTATTAAAAGCTTCTCATCCTTAGAGTGTGCGCCCATCTTGCGACAGTACATCTTGAGATGGTTTTTGGGACAAGTCGTCCCTTTATACTTGTCGAAGTCTAGCACTTTGAACTTCGGGGGAATAACAACATCGGGTACTAAGCAAAGATCCGTCATGTCTGCGAACGGATAGTCCCCAAATCCTTCCACGGCTCTCAATCTTTCCTCGAGGAGATCAAGCTTCCTCTTTTCTTCGGTTGCCGGGGGCGGTCCTTCCGTGGAAAAAACTATTGGTTGTGTCGCGATGTTGGGTTGAGGCAACGTGCTGGGTGCCGGCCCTTCAGGGATCGGGGGATAGAACTCGACATCCCTTCGAGCATAGTCTTGAGGGTCTTTGTGGGTCTCGTCGGGCTGTTGAGGAGGTTCTCTTTCAAGGATGGGAGAAGCAATATGGACCGCATTGTCTTGCAAGACGGGTGGTGAGTAGTTGGGCGGCAATCCATAAGGGTAAGCCGCTCGGTTGTATCCCAGGTGAGGGCTGCCATCGTGCCCCAGTGTGTCCCTTCCCCGTCCTACTACGTTTGAGGGAGGATGGTGCACAGTTGCCAAGAGAGTTGGGTCTGCTTCGGCAGCCGAACTGACAGCGGCAGCGGTGGCCACATTCTTTTCCATGAGCTGCCTCATCCCTAACATGGCTTCCATCATGAAAGCCAATTGTTCTTTCAGAGCCGACATGTCGGCTTTCATCTGTTCCTGTGTCTCCTCTTGATCACCCATCGTTCTAGATTTGGATCTGGTGCGATAGGGATGCCTTGTGGCGCGTTTAGTTATGGTGTTTTTCCCTAAAAAACCAAACGTGAGGAGTCGGTAAAGAAAGAAAAATGCATGGTACAGATGAAATGCAGGAGTGATTTGATTCGCACAAGCTTTTTGGAGTAGAAACATGGGACCAACTCATTTTATTTCAAAAAGAAAGTCGTATCTAGTCAAGGTCTGAGAGACCTATACAAATTTCCTAACGATTTCTAATTATGTGGGCCATTAAGTCTATCATATGCTGACAATAGCCGAGAAGCCCATGAATTTCTTCGGGGGCGGAGTAGGTATCCGCCATCGCCTTGGCCTTGGCTAACAATCGGGGAAGTTCTTGACTCCCGTTCAAGGTAAGAGCAAACCGATCCATCCACATGGTTGCCTCTTGGTGTAAAGAGTCAATCACCCTTCCTCTAGCCTCTTTTTCCGCGTATACTTGGGCATACTCGTCCGCGACCCTATGCTCGTGGGCCGTGGCTAGACCTAACTCTTCTTGGTACTTGGCGATTGTCATACCCTAATTTCGTCCGGGGACCTTTGCTTGATGACATGCGACCTTTCTTTGGTCCTTGTGAGGTGCTTGGTACCCATCATTAGGCAATTTGTGAAATTCCAGGACATGCCGAAAAACCAAAAAAATATTGATGCACAATCCGTAAGTTTCCGTGACACACCGGAAATCAAATGGAAGCATCGTTGCATAATTAAGTGAGGTTCCGTAACATTCCGTAAGTCAAAAAGGGGATGATTATGTAATCCGCAAGGTTCCGTAACATTACGAAAAGAAAACAAGTATCGTTACGAAATTCGTAAGTTTCCGTAACTTTACGAAAAAAGAATCACCAAAAAAAAGCAGAGGGGGTGTACTTAGTAAAAATAGGGGTGCAAATAGCACCCAGGCCCACTTGGGCCCTCCAGAATATTCCTCCAGAAGGCTGTTGCTTCTGGAGGAAGCAACTTGGCTCGCCTGGGCGAGCTGAGCTCGCCTGGGCGAGCTGGGCGGCAACCACCTCCCCTATTTTGCTATAAATAGGGGAGGAAGTGAAGAAGAAAAGGGTTCAGCCCCTTTGGCACTTCTCTCTCTTTCGAATTTCCTTGGAAAATTGTTTCTGTGAAGAAAATCTAAGCCGAGGCGCTTCCGAAACGTTTCCGTAACGTTTTCCGTGAGGAATTTCGCAAAGGTTTCAACCGTTCTTCGACGTTCTTCATTCGTTCTTCGATCTTCAACGGGTAAGTACCTCGAACCAAGCTTTTCGATTCATTCTATGCACCCATGGTGGTCCACATTGTGTTTCGTGCATTTTTATTCTCGTTTTGTTTACTTTTTATATCCCCTGTTGACGTGCTTAAGCCATTTTACTTAAGTCATTTCTCGCTTAACTTAAAAATAAAATCAATTTCCACCGAACGTTTGAATTGTATTATCCGTTAACTTCGGTTAAAATGAATTCCGACCGTTCGGTCGTGCCGTAACCACGTTGGAAATCAAAAAGAGGTAAAAAAATAAATATAATAATCAAAAAATATTTTTTAGTAAAGTAAAGCGAAAAATCAATCGGACGTTTTCTCTTTGGGATTTCTCATTCTTAATCGAATTGACTAATAACTAAAGTGAAATTAAGGCTAAAATCAACTCGCCTAGTCGAGCCCGTCCACAAAAATAGGCTTTTGAAGTTTGTCATTTCAATTTCTCACTAAGTAAAATGGATCATTTTTAAGGTCCAACGCCTTAAAATGATCACCACTTAAGCAAAAAAAAAGAATCACTTGATAAGAAAGAACTACGTAGGTCTGATTTTCTCATCGCAATTGAGGATACGTAGGAGCAAAAGCCCCGCTTTTGTCGACCACCCCAAGAGATCGTTAATGGTCCAATGCCTTAACGTTTCTCTCCTTTCAAAAAACAAGAGATCGTTAATGGTCCAATGCCTTAACGTTTCTCACCTTTCAAAAAAACAAGAGATCGTTAATGGTCCAACGCCTTAACGTTTCTCTCCTTTCAAAATCAAAAGACCGTTTAATGGTCCAACACCTTAAATGACCTTTTGTTCAATAAAAACATATTTTGCAAAAAAGACAAAAACAATGTAACCAAACACTTTGTTCCGAAAGAACTACGTAGGTCTGATTTCCTCATCGCAAATTGAGGAATACGTAGGAGCAAAGGGAAACACCCTTGTCGACCACAAAAAGAGAAAAATATAAAAAGGGTATAAAGGATATAGAGACATAAAAAGGGAACATAAAAAATCAAAGTCATGTTTGCACATTCGATTAAAGGCTGCCGTCCCTTGGGACGGACGTGTGGGGTGCTAATACCTTCCCCGTGCGTAAATACAACTCCCGAACTTTTCACTTAAAAGTTCGTAGATCGCGCCTTTTCCGGTTTTTCCGACGTTTTCCTCAAATAAACGTTGGTGGCGACTCCGCGCGTATTCCTTTCGTGGAACACGCATCCCGCGAGTCACGCGTCGCCCTCCCGCCGAAGGGTAGGTTGCGACAGTTGGCGACTCCACTGGGGACATTTTTTAGAGAGTTAAGCCATTTAAATCTTGTGCAATGTTTTACCGTGACTTACCCCTTTGTTGGTTTCCCTTCATTATGTTCTTGTGTATATAAACTCTTTGTTGCTTTTAGTGCGTTTTAAAATGTATGCATGAAGTAAATATTTATTCATTTGATGCACACAAACACCAACACTATTTGCACACATTGTGAGTGAAAAAGGGCCCTATACCCTATACCCGGGTTCATGGGAACATAAGGAGTGGAGGTGAATCTGTGATCATGCTAGGTCTCCGACTTGCTTGATTACAGTGAACCCTCATCTAGAGCTTTTCTCTTTGAAAACTTATTGTTGCTAGTAGTCCCTACTGCTGCAATATGTTTTTCGAAGGGGATGATACCTCTAGAAACCATCAAGAGAGATATGACTACCTTGGGGGGTTATTGCTAAATGCCTAGTTAGTTCTCTCCCTTGTAGGTCCCTTAAATAGGGGCACGGAGCAAACACGCTGCGCGCCATTTTTCACATTGCCATGCATAAGTATCATATACCCTTTTGCTTATATTTGTTTGTGAATATTGTCGTACTATGTACATCCCCGTGTTGTGCCTTTCGCATATGCATCATGCGTGGGTTTCGTCTTTGATCCCCTCACTTTAGCAAACCGATGGAGGGTCCGTGTCGCCTTCTTAAAAACATACGTTGGGTGCCATGCTGCCTAAACGTTGTATCCAAGAAGGAAACAATTTCTCGGGCTCCCGTATTCGTAAATTGCATCTGTGTCATATGCATTCCATCATGCATTCATCCATCCCACCCATGAGATATCGGAGTTTTGATTTGCACCAGCTTTTGTCTCACTTTAGTAAGCATGGGAACAAATCAAACCGGCAAGAGGTTCTACCAAGTCAAGGTTAAAAGCCTAGATACCACCAGCATCAAGGAATTAGGGCGATTGATGGAACCTCTCCAAATGCATGCCTTTCGCAAGACTTACGGAAAGATCTTAGAGTTGACCATAGCAGAGGTGTCCATAGAAGCCATTGCATCACTCACCCAATACTACGACCAGCCTTTGAGGTGCTTCACATTCGGAGACTTCCAATTAGTACCAACCATTGAAGAATTTGAGGAAATTCTAGGATGTCCTCTCGGGGGAAGAAAACCATATCTTTCCTCCGGGTGTCTCCCCTCTTTGAGCAGAATTGCAACTGTGGTCAAGGATTCAGCAAGAGGTTTGGACCGCATAAAACAGGCTCGGAACGGCATAGCGGGCCTACCACAGAGGTACCTAGAAGACAAGGCGAGGGGTATGGCCAATCAAGGAGATTGGGTCCCGTTTATGGATGTGTTAGCTTTGCTAATTTTTGGGGTCGTCCTCTTTCCAAACGTGGACGGTTTGGTGGACCTAGCAGCAATCGACGCTTTCCTTGCCTACCACCATAGCAAGGAAAGTCCGGTGGTAGCTGTCTTGGCAGATCTATTTGACACATTTGACCGAAGGTGCGAAAAGAGTAGCGCACGGATCATCTGTTGTTTGCCCGCCCTCTGTGTTTGGTTGGTTTCGCACTTGTTCCAACAAGACACAAGACATCCATGTCCGCTCCTGAGCCATCGCTCGTGTACTGAAAAGAGGAGAATAGATTGGGATCAGCTTTTGGCCGGAATAGGAGGTAGAACAATCAGTTGGTTCCCCCGATGGAAGGAAGGAAAAGAAGGAGTCCTTTTCTCATGTGGAGGATACCCAAACATTCCGCTGGTAGGAACGAGGGGTTGTATTAACTACAATCCCGCGCTCGCTATAAGACAACTAGGGTACCCCATGAGGGGAGCACCGACGGAAGAAAGCATGTCTCCTTTCCTTGTGAGGGATTTCGGCGCACAAAATTCCAAGACTATACAAAGAATCCATAAGGCATGGGAAACCCCGTTAAGGAAAGATCAAGAACTTAGAGGCATTCGTAATGGCATCATTGGTGGCTACCATGAAAGGCTGAAAGTTCATATACGAGGTTTAGATTGGCTCACCAAGTTAAAAGTCGTCAGCGAAGAGAGTTTTGAAGCACCGGAAGAGGACGAAGAAGTCCAAGCTCTCAAAAGCGAGTTAGGAAAGGCGAAATTAGCCGAGGAGAAGTTCAAGTTGGCCGCAACACACATTCGGAAGGAGTGTGCCGGGTTACGGGAAGAGAATGCAATTACCGCAAGAGCCCTTGAACAAGAGACCAAGAGGGCTCGCAAGGAAGAGTATGGCCGGGATAAATTTCGCGGAGCTCTATGGGGTAGCAATAGCGAACTCAAGTTGCGAAGGGAAGAAAGGGACCAGTCACGAGCACATAGCATGGTTCTGAAAGAGGAGTTAATTGCTTGTTCAAGGTCCAAAAGAAGCTTGTCTCAGCGTTTATGCGAAACGGAGACCAACATGCTAGCTATCATCGCCAAGTACCAAGAAGAGTTAGGTCTAGCCACGGCCCACGAGCATAGAATCGCGGACGAGTATGCTCAAGTATATGCGGAAAAAGAGGCTAGAGGAAGGGTGATCGACTCTTTACACCAAGAGGCAACCATGTGGATGGATCGGTTTGCTCTTACCTTGAACGGGAGTCAAGAACTTCCCCGCTTGTTAGCCAAGGCCAAGGCGATGGCAGACACTTACTCCGCCCCCGAAGAGATTCATGGGCTTCTCGGCTATTGTCAGCATATGATAGACTTAATGGCCCACATAATTAGAAATCGTTAGGAAACTTGTATGGTCTTTCAGACCTTGACTAGATACAACTTCCTTTTTGAAATAAAATGAGTTGGTCCCATGTTTCTACTCCAAAAAGCTTGTGCAAATCAAATCACTCCTACATTTCATCTCTAGCATGCATTTTCTTTCTTTACCCCCTCCTCACGTTTGGTTTTTTAGGGAAAAACACCATAACTAAACGCGCCGCAAGGTATCCTTATCGCACCAGATCCAAATCTAGAACGATGGGTGATCAAGAGGAGACGCAGGAACAGATGAAAGCCGACATGTCGGCTCTGAAAGAACAAATGGCCTCCATGATGGAGGCCATGTTAAGTATGAAGCAGCTCATAGAGAAGAACGCGGCCACCGCTGCCGCTGTTAGTTCGGCTGCCGAAGCAGACCCGATTCTCTTGGCAACTACGCACCATCCTCCCTCAAACATAGTAGGACGGGGAAGGGACACACTGGGACACGATGGAAGCCCTCACCTGGGATACAACCGAGCGGCTTACCCTTATGGATTGCCGCCCAACTATTCACCACCCGTCTTGCAAGAAGATGCGGGCCACATTGCTTTTCCCGTCCATGAAAGAGAGCCTCCTCAGCAGCCCGACGAAGTCCATAAAGACCCTCAAGACTATGCTCGAAGGGATGTCGAGTTCTATCCCCCGATCCTCGAAGGGCCGGCACCAGGCACGTTGCCTCAACCCAACATCGCAGCACCACCAATAGTTTTGTCCACGGAAGGGCCGCCTCCGGCAACTGAAGAAAGGAGGAAGCTCGATCTCCTTGAGGAAAGATTGAGGGCCGTGGAAGGATTTGGGGATTATCCGTTCGCAGACATGACGGATCTTTGCTTAGTACCCGATGTTGTTATTCCCCCGAAGTTCAAAGTGCCGGACTTTGACAAGTATAAAGGGACGACTTGTCCCAAAAATCATCTCAAGATGTACTGCCGTAAGATGGGCGCCCACTCTAAAGATGAAAAGCTATTAATACACTTCTTTCAGGATAGCTTGGCCGGAGCCGCGGTAGTGTGGTACACTAATTTGGAAGCTTCCCGTATCCGTACTTGGAAGGATCTGATTACCGCCTTCCTAAGGCAGTATCAGTACAATTCTGATATGGCTCTTGACCGTACTCAACTGCAGAATATGTTCAAGAAAGAGGGTGAAACCTTTAAAGAATATGCGCAGCGATGGAGGGATTTGGCGGCACAAGTAGCTCCTCCCATGGTTGAGAGAGAGATGATCACCATGATGGTAGACACTCTGCCAGTGTTCTACTATGAGAAGCTAGTAGGTTACATGCCGTCCAGCTTTGCGGATCTAGTGTTTGCCGGGGAAAGAATTGAGGTAGGATTGAAAAGAGGAAAGTTTGATTACGTTTCCTCCACAAATGCGAATGCCAAAAGAATCGGGGCAACAGGGGCAAAAAGGAAGGAAGGAGATGCCCATGCCGTCTCTTCAACACCCGCGTGGGTCAAACCCCAGCAAACACCTCATGGTACCCATCAGTACGCGCAACATCACCCAAGCTTCTCGGCTCATACTGGGAACGCCTCTAGTTCAACACCCGTGCAGCCTAAGGCACCCACCCTGAGGGAAGCTCCCCAAGTTCCAACTCCGAGCACGACTCGACCGGCCAGTAATTCTAACACGACAAGGAACTTCCCTCCGAGGCCATTTCCGGAATTCACCCCACTCCCAATGACGTACGAAGATCTTTTGCCATCCCTCATCGCCAATCATTTGGCCGTGGTAACTCCCAGAAGGGTCCTCGAACCCCCTTTCCCGAAGTGGTATGACCCTAACGTGACCTGCAATTACCATGGGGGTGTCCCAGGGCATTCCGTTGAAAAATGCTTGGCCCTTAAATACAAGGTCCAACATTTAATGGATGCTGGATGGCTGACTTTCCAAGAGGATCGGCCCAATGTGAGAACCAACCCGCTCGCCAATTATGGAGGGGGAGCGGTTAATGCAGTTGAGTCCGATAGGCCGCACAGGTCTAAACCTTTAAGGGATGTGGCAACCCCTAGGAGGTTTATCTTTGAGGCCCTACAAAAGGGAGGTGTGATTCCCCATAGTGGGTGTAAGGAGGATTTCTGTCTGCTACACTCCGGCGAGCTGCATGACATGGAGACGTGTTTGGGAGTAGAGGAATTGTTACAGCGGATGATAGATCAAGGTCGATTAGAAGTCGGCGTTGAAGGAAAAGAAGAGCAGCATATATGCATGCAATCTACGGAGGGGAGCGGTATTGTGAAGCCCAAACCCTTGGTGATATACTTCACTAAAAGCGCAGCTTCGCAAAAGCCTGGATGCCCCTTAGTAGCCAAACCTGTTCCTTTCCCGTACCAAAATAGCCACGCGGTCCCGTGGAGATATACACCTCCGAGGGAGAAGGAAGAAGAAGTCACTGACGTCAGCTCGCTGTCAGCTAAAGTAACAAATATCACGGGACTGAGTGGTGTGACCCGTAGTGGTCGTGTGTTCGCACCTCCGGACCTACCAGTCCAACCCGCGGACGTCAAGGGAAAAGGAAAAGTGGTGGAGGAACAAGATGGCGAAGCACCCCACGCTTCGAATAAAGATATTCCGACAAAGGCCCCCCCGGAGAAAAAGGATGGTAAAAAGGAGGTGTCGCTAGAGGAAGCCAGCGAGTTCCTTCGGATAATTCAGCAGAGCGAATTCAAGGTTATCGAACAGCTCAACAAAACCCCGGCCAGGGTCTCGCTGTTGGAGTTACTTATGAGCTCCGAGCCTCATCGGGCTTTGCTAGTAAAAGTTCTGAACGAGGCTCATGTGGCCCAAGATATCTCAGTAGAAGGTTTCGGAGGGCTGGTCAACAATATCACTGCCAACAACTATCTTGCCTTCGCCGAAGAAGAAATCCCCGCCGAGGGGAGAGGGCATAATAAGGCTTTACACGTATCAGTCAAGTGTATGGACCATATCGTAGCCAAGGTGCTCATCGATAATGGTTCCAGTTTAAACGTGATGCCTAAGAGCACTTTGGAGAAGTTACCATTCAATGCTTCCCACTTAAAACCAAGTTCAATGGTGGTTCGTGCCTTCGACGGCACTCGCCGAGAGGTTAGGGGAGAGATCGATCTCCCAGTACAAATAGGCCCTCACACCTGTCAAGTCACCTTCCAAATAATGGATATTAACCCCCCTTACAGCTTCCTGTTGGGGCGCCCGTGGATCCACTCAGTGGGAGTTGTGCCTTCTACACTCCACCAAAAGCTGAAATTCGTAGTGGAGGGGCACTTGGTCATCGTGTCAGGCGAGGAAGACATCTTGGTAAGCTGCCCATCCTCCATGCCTTATGTGGAAGCCGCAGAAGAATCGTTAGAAACTGCTTTCCAGTCTTTTGAGGTGGTCAGCATTTCCTCCGTGGACTCCCTCTTTGGGCAGCCTTGTCTGTCCGATGCAGCGGTAATGATGGCCCGAGTTATGTTGGGGAACGGTTATGAACCCGGGATGGGTTTAGGCAAAGACAACGGCGGCATAACTAGCCTGATAAATACTCAAGGAAACCGTGGGAAGTATGGTTTAGGCTATAAGCCCACTCAGGCGGACATGAAAAGAAGCATCGCGGGAAGGAAGAACAGTGGTCAAAGCTCGCGTTGGAGACAAGAAAGTGAAGGAAGCCCGCCCTGCCACATAAGTAGAAGCTTTATAAGCGCGGGTCTGGGAGACAAAGGTCAAGTGTTTGCGATATGCGAAGATGATGTTCCGAGTACTTTGGATTTGGTACGACCATGCCCACCTGATTTCCGGCTGGGAAATTGGCGAGTGGAAGAACGCCCCGACATTTACGCAACGAGCATAATGTAAACCTTTACGGTTTTAAAAGCTCTATAGTTGGGCCTAGGCTTTAGAGTTTTTCCTTTTGTTAAGGCTTTGTGTCTTTTGTTTTTGAATTTATAAGACAAGGATCTTTCTTCATCTGTTCCTGGTCTCTACCCATTCTCATTCATTTGCATGTTTACTTCTTTTTCTGAAACGGCAGATCCGATGACGAGTCCCCCGAAGGTACTAATACCTGGGACCCGCCTATCGACTTCGAGCAAGAAATGAATCAAACGGAAGATGAAGGAAATGAGGATGTGGGACTTCCCCCAGAACTAGAAAGAATGGTCGCCCATGAGGACCAAGAAACGGGGCCTCATCAAGAAGAAACAGAGCTAGTAGACTTAGGAATTGGTAGTGGAAAGAGGGAAGTAAAGATAGGTACAGGTATTACCGCACCTATCCGTGAAGAATTAATAATCCTGCTAAAAGACTACCAAGACATCTTTGCTTGGTCATACCAAGATATGCCCGGTTTGAGTTCTGACATTGTACAACACCGATTACCTCTAAATCCCGAGTGTTGCCCGGTAAAACAGAAACTGAGAAGGATGAAGCCCGAAAGCTCCTTGAAAATAAAAGAAGAAGTGAAGAAGCAATTTGACGCTGGATTTCTGGCCGTCGCTCGGTATCCAGAATGGGTTGCCAACATCGTACCAGTTCCTAAGAAAGATGGGAAAGTACGAATGTGTGTGGATTATCGGGACCTGAATCGGGCCAGTCCCAAGGACAATTTTCCTTTACCACACATCGATATCCTCGTGGATAACACGGCCAATTTCGCTTTATTTTCCTTCATGGACGGTTTCTCTGGTTACAATCAGATAAAGATGGCGCCCGAGGATATGGAAAAGACTACTTTCGTCACCCTGTGGGGGACGTTCTGTTACAAAGTGATGTCCTTTGGACTCAAGAATGCCGGGGCAACTTATCAACGGGCCATGGTAGCTTTGTTCCATGATATGATGCATCAAGAGATCGAGGTCTACGTGGACGACATAATTGCTAAATCTAAATCCGAGGAAGAACACCTTGTCAACCTGCGGAAGTTGTTCGAAAGGCTTAAGAAATATCAATTAAGGTTGAACCCCGCTAAGTGTACCTTTGGGGTCAAATCAGGGAAATTGCTTGGTTTCATTGTAAGCCAGAAAGGGATAGAGGTAGACCCCGAAAAAGTGAAGGCTATCCTTGAGATGCCAGAACCCCGTACAGAGAGGCAAGTCCGAGGTTTCCTGGGGCGCTTGAATTATATTGCCAGATTCATATCGCAGCTCACCGCCATTTGTGAGCCGTTGTTCAAGCTCTTGCGCAAAAACCAAACTGATCGCTGGAATGAGGATTGCCAAGAGGCTTTTGGAAGGATCAAAAAGTGCCTAATGAATCCTCCCGTGCTTATGCCACCAGTACCTGGAAGGCCTCTCATTTTGTACATGACAATCTTGGACGAGTCAATGGGGTGTATGCTGGGGCAACATGACGAATCCGGGAAGAAAGAGCGCGCTGTTTACTACCTAAGTAAGAAGTTCACGACCTGTGAGATGAATTACTCCTTGCTCGAAAGAACGTGTTGTGCTTTAGTATGGGCATCCCATCGCCTAAGGCAGTACATGCTGAGCCATACTACCTGGTTGATATCCAAAATGGACCCGGTTAAGTACATCTTTGAAAAGCCAGCTCTCACGGGACGAATCGCCCGGTGGCAAGTCCTGCTATCTGAGTTTGATATAGTCTACGTCACCCAAAAGGCGATAAAAGGAAGCGCTTTGGCAGATTATTTGGCTCAACAGCCTCTTAACGACTACCAGCCCATGCATCCTGAATTCCCGGATGAGGACATCATGGCCTTGTTCGAGGAAAAATTGGACGAAGATCGGGACAAATGGACTGTATGGTTTGACGGAGCGTCAAACATTCTAGGTCATGGCGTTGGGGCAGTGTTGGTCTCTCCGGACAATCAATGTGTACCTTTCACAGCCAGGCTAGGATTCGACTGCACCAACAACATGGCCGAATATGAAGCATGTGCCCTAGCCGTCCAGGCAGCAATTGACTCCAATGTCAAACTACTCAAGGTGTACGGCGACTCAGCGTTGGTAATCCATCAGCTGAGAGGGGAATGGGAAACTAGAGATCCCAAGCTGATACCCTACAAAGCCTATATCAAGGAATTGGCTAAGACCTTCGATGAGATCTCCTTCCATCATGTTCCCCGCGAGGAAAATCAAATGGCGGATGCACTTGCTACGTTGGCGTCTATGTTCCAGCTAACACCGCACGGGGATCTACCCTACATTGAATTTTGGTGTCGTGGCAAACCCGCGCATTGTTGCCAAGTGGAAGAGGAACGGGACGGAAAGCCTTGGTATTTCGACATCAAGCGATATGTCGTAAGCAAAGAATACCCGCCAGAGATTGCCGACAACGATAAAAGGACATTGAGAAGGTTGGCAGCCGGTTTCTTCATGAGCGGAAGCATACTGTATAAAAGAAATCACGACATGACACTCCTGCGGTGTGTGGATGCCAAGGAGGCAAATCACATGATCGAGGAAGTCCATGAGGGCTCGTTTGGAACGCACGCCAACGGGCATGCTATGGCCAGGAAGATCCTAAGAGCAGGTTATTACTGGCTTACCATGGAAAGTGATTGTTGTGTCCATGTGAGGAAATGCCACAAATGTCAAGCATTCTCAGATAATGTCAATGCCCCACCACATCCTCTGAATGTCATGTCCGCCCCTTGGCCTTTCTCCATGTGGGGAATAGATGTCATCGGGGCCATTGAGCCCAAGGCCTCGAATGGTCATCGCTTCATCCTCGTAGCGATAGATTATTTCACCAAGTGGGTCGAGGCGGCTTCATATACCAATGTCACGAGGAATGTGGTGATCAGGTTCATTAAGAAAGAGATCATCTGCCGATATGGTTTGCCAAGGAAGATTATCACGGACAACGGCACCAACCTGAATAACAAGATGATGGGGGAAATGTGCGAGGAGTTTAAAATCCAGCATCACAATTCCACACCCTACCGGCCAAAGATGAATGGAGCCGTGGAAGCGGCCAATAAGAATATCAAAAAGATTATCCAAAAGATGACCGTGTCATACAAGGATTGGCACGAAATGCTCCCATTCGCGTTACACGGTTACCGGACTTCAGTGCGAACGTCAACTGGGGCAACGCCGTTCTCATTGGTATATGGGATGGAGGCTGTGTTACCGTTTGAGGTAGAAGTCCCGTCATTAAGGATCTTGGCAGAATCCGGATTAAAGGAATCAGAGTGGGCTCAAACACGCTATGACCAGCTCAACCTCATTGAGGGTAAGCGCTTAACGGCCATGAGTCATGGGCGCTTATACCAGCAAAGAATGAAGAGTGCATTCGACAAGAAAGTACGCTTACGCAAGTTCCATGAGGGAGACCTTGTGCTAAAGAAAATGTCCCATGCTGTCAAGGACCATCGAGGGAAATGGGCCCCGAACTACGAAGGGCCTTTTGTTGTGAAGAGGGCTTTTTCCGGAGGAGCCCTGGTGCTTACCAACATGGATGGCGAAGAGCTACCTTCACCCGTGAACTCTGATGTCGTCAAACAATATTATGCTTAGAAGCTGGGGCAATTAAGGATGTCGCTGCATGTTCTTTATCTTTATGCGTTTTCTGGATTTCCCCCAGGGATTTCCTGTCTGTTGTATCTCTCGTTACAATCTTTCAAAGAAATGAACGTGGATTCGAGGCTTTAGTCCTCACGTTAGTTTCAAACCTTGCGTTAATCTGTGATCACCTGAGCCCTTCCGCTCAGTTCATGGGATGCCCCAAGCGCTTAATTAGAATTGAACCTGAACCAACTTTCCCTAAATTTGCTGCGTTTGAAAACATTCATGCATACGCATACGCATACGCATGCATATTGTTGTGGTAAAACAGGGACAGGATCATCTTGGGCTACCTTCTGGGGTAGAGACAAAACATGAACGGCAGAAACCAATCAAGGTAAGATAATGACGCGGTCAAGATTGGCCATACCTGGTTGTTTATTACTTGCAGGTACTTAAGGACGGACCAAGTGGGGATGGGGTCACGACCGACCGATCGTTGCCCTTCTCTGTGCGAAACAAGCAGAGAATGTCGCTGCAAGGCAGCCCCGTATCCTTTGTATTTTGCAGCTTTCTTTTACTATTTGTTTGTTTTAAAAAGTAAAAATAAGTAATCAACACCTAATTCTAACTTAAGTAAGTTCAAGTTAGGCAAGACGCTAATCCATGAGAAGGGAGGGGACATGGTTAATGTTCCCCTCAAAAAAAAAAAAATGTGTGCAGGTTAGCTCGCCTAGGCGAGCCACCCCTGCACCAAATTATAAGAATGACGAAAGGGGGGACGTTTTTGCATTCAAAAACTTCTTTTCCCCCCTTTCAAAAGCCATACCCACGGGATTGACGAGTTTGCAGCCCTAGGGTCATCCTTTTTCGCATTTTTTGATTCCGTTTTGCGCTTTTGTTCATCACCAACAAGTAAGTGTTCCATCCCTAAGCTTTCTAGCTTTTCATTGGTGTATTTTGATCTCCTTTTGGTGCTCTAAATTGTGGGAATGTGCTCAAATATATGGGGCAATTTTGGTTTGTTTTCTTGCTTGATTAGGTTGAATTAGGGGTTTGTATGGGATGGCCCTAGGCCTATAATGCATTTTGGAACAATGGGACATGCCACTTGTCCCCGTTCTCTTGCTATTGACGCCTAAACGCGCGCCCACCAAGTGTTCGGTGAAATGCCTCAATGGCATTAGCGCGTGACTTTTGTAAGGAAACAACCCATGGGGCATTTTGGTTTGTACATATTTTCTATTTTTGGAATATGTATTCATTCCCGAAAAAGGCTAGAGTAATTGCCCCACATATATCCTAGGCCTAGGAATTAAAATTTTATGCAAAAAGAACACAAGTGGAGGTGCATATTGGGTAAAGTTACCCTTTTTGGCCAGCAATCAGCTATGGGCCACGCTACAATAATTTCCCTACGCCTAGATGTTTAGGAATTTTGCTCGTCATGAATGTGTAGGTTTAGAATAGGTAGCAAAATACCTTTGGCAATTTACACTTTGGGTATGATAGCAAAATACTTGGATGTATGTACATATAATTTTTGGTAGTCAAAATGTCTCACAAAAAAAAAAAAATATATATATATATATATATATAAATGTTGCATGTTATGTAAAGAAAATACATTACAAAAAAAATATATACCTTTTAATTTGAATACAATTTTAGTCAGCAAAGGAAAATATACTTGAATTTGCATGCGGCTTTAGGTAGCAAAATCTTGAAAAGAACATGAAATGTAGCACCTTATTGTGTAGATAGTCAAGATTCATCATGAAGTTTGTGCAAGTATAGGTATTAGAAATACCAAGATGTGCACATGTGCAATTTTTGGTACCCCAAAATGCTTTGAGTATGCATGTATGTAAATTTAGCCAAGGAAATGTGTGTGATGTAAGTAACAAATACACCTTGGAAGTACATGTAAATAATCTAGGTAACGAAGCTGCCTTGATTGTATATGGGTGCATTTTTCTTAGTTAATAGAATGTCTTGTGCAAGTGAACGTTCGTAAGGAAATATGCGCATAAGCTTGCTCTAAATTTACATTGATGTTTGTATTTATGGGAGGAGGTTGTATGCCATTTTTTTTTTAGTAGTGTCCCACTGGTAAAACTAACTTTCCAAATGTTTGCCTTCGCAGGAAATGGCCCCGAGGAAGCTTGCCTCAAAGAGGTCCAGGAAGGACAAGGCAGCCGAAGGAACTAGTTCCGCTCCGGAGTATGACAGTCACCGCTTTAGGAGCGCTGTACACCAGCAGCGCTTCGAGGCCATCAAGGGATGGTCGTTTCTCCGGGAGCGACGCGTCCAGCTCAGGGACGACGAGTATACTGATTTCCAGGAGGAAATAGGGCGCCGACGGTGGACATCACTGGTTACTCCCATGGCCAAGTTTGATCCAGAAATAGTCCTTGAGTTTTATGCCAATGCTTGGCCAACAGAGGAGGGCGTGCGTGACATGAGATCCTGGGTAAGGGGTCAGTGGATCCCGTTTGATGCCGACGCTATCGGTCAGCTCCTGGGATATCCGTTGGTGTTGGAAGAGGGCCAGGAATGTGAGTATGGCCAGAGGAGGAACCGATCTGATGGGTTCGATGAGGAGGCCATCGCCCAGCTGCTATGTATACCGGGGCAGGATTTTGCCCGGACTGCTGCAGGGAGGCGAGTGCGAATCATGCGCACCAACATGACCACCCTGACCCAGATATGGATGACGTTGCTCCTTAGCAACATCCTGCCCACCGATCATAATTCCGACCTTCCCATGCCGAAGTGTCAGCTGGTGTACGCCATCCTGACACGGATGAGCATCCATGTGGCTCAGTTGATCGCTGATGCCATCTATATTTTTGCAGGTATGGCGCCTACTAGGCACCCTTTGGACCCAGACAAGTCCAACAGGGCCCTGGGATTCCCCGCAGTGATCACAGGACTCTGCCAGTCGTTCGGAGTCCCCGCTGCACCTACCAAGGTGATTCGGCCGCCCATCACCCGGGCTTTTATTGAGAAGTACTGTACCCAGAGACAGGCTCAGGGTGATGCTCCACAGGCTGCAGGCGCGCCACCACCACCTCATCAGGCTGGCCAGGCTGGGGCATTTGACATGGAGCAGTATTTACGGCATTTGGTTCGCCAGCAGGCGGCCAACCACCGAGCACATGTACAGACCCATGATTGTCTGTACCAGATGAGCCTTAGCATGCAGAGCCAGGGCTTCGCTTCTTTTTCATGCCCTACTCCAGACCAGTTCAGGGCAGAGGTTGCATGGCCCGGAGATTGGCCCGAGGCCCAAGCAGGAGAGGCACCCCCAGAAGCTCCCGGCGATGGAGAAGAGGCCCACGAGGACGAGGAGATGGCCCATTTGCTTGACTTCTTGGGAGGGAGTGGAGATACGTGACTGGGAGATCCCCAGATTCATGTTTTCTTTCATATTTCTTTTGTCATTTTTATTCTATGTTATTGTTTTGACTTGAGAGACTAATGTTTGTTTTTGTTGTTTCGATTGTCATTTGTACAGCGCATACATTTTTAGATTGTTGCGTTAGTGTTTATATATCATTACTATCGATGATGTTTGAAATTCTGGAACCGTGTAGAGTTCTTCGTTTAGGAACATCGTCCCAAAAATATATATGTAAAATAAACAAAAATCATGATAAAAATAAAAATAGAAAAGAAAAAAATGAAATGAATGAAATGGAAAAGAGAACAAAAGGGAAAAGAAGAGAGCAAGTAAAGAAAAAGAGAGCAAATAAGGAAAAAAGGGGGAAAAGCAAGTAAGGAAAAAGGTGGAAAAAGAGAAAATAAGTTGTCTAGCTAAAAACCGACATGCTTTTGAAAAGAGATGATTTCCAACTTTTCTTTGAAAAAAAATTCATTGATCATAACCGATTTTTGAAGAAAAAACGTGTCTACACCTGAAGGGTGAATGCTGTAAAAATTTCCCCGGACGCCCGAAATGGACTTGGAGGAATGCACAAATTGATAAAAGAACATATTTTGGAAACATTGGGTTGATTTAAAATAGAGGAAATGAATCCTGAACCCTAGCATCACCTGACCATAAAAATTTGACACTTGAGCGTCCGCATAGGCGCATGCATGACCAGTTTTGCATAAAGTTTCCAAATCATCATTTTTGCATTTGTGTCAGGGAAATAATGTGGGGCATCCCTTTTATCCTTGAACCAAACCAAACCCTGACATGTATCATGTCTAGCCATTCTACAAGCTTTGAGCCAAAATCCTGACTCACCATAAACCTTGACCCAGGGTGAGAATGTCAATCCTTACCCTCGGAAGCAAAAAAAGAATAGAGGGGAAATTTCCAATCAAAGAAAAAGAGAAGGAAAATTTCCAATGAAAGCAAAAAAAGAAAAGAAGGAAAATTCCCCAATCAAAGAGTGGGAGAAAGCAAAAAAAGAAAAGAAGGAAAATTCCCCAATCAAAGAGTGGGAGAAAGCAAAAAGAAAAGAAAGGAAAATTCCCAATCAAAGAATGGGAGAAAGTAAAAAAGGAAGAAGAAGAAGGAAAGAAAGCTCCTGATCAGGGATCGAAGGAAAAACAGAAGAAATGTGCAGAGAGGTCTTTGGACCGGACAATATCTGAACAATACAGAATTGTCACCAAATGAACAAAAAAGAAGGAAAGGAAACCACGACCTAAAATGGTCTTCTCCCTTTGATTACCAACCAAAATCCCGTGCGCTAGCGACTTTTTCGCCCCGCACTAAACAAAAAAAAAAACAGAAAAAGAAAAAGCCAACAAAAATCAAAAGTCAAAAACACACAAAAGCCGAAAAACCCACCAAAAGAACCCATTCCCGAGGGAAGTCCTATTGATCCATGATCACACATGTAATTTTTGATTTGATAGGAAATGATTTGCAAAGTCAAGTCATGATATATCTATGGTTCGGAATTAGGATGAAACACTTACCTGTGTGAGATTGATACACTTTGAGTGATTTTCTTCTATTTTGTCGAACCCAGTGTTTCCTCTAAATGTTCATTTAGAAAACGAAATGCTAACATCCAAAATCTCAGTTAAGGTTATGGGGGATTTCATCAGCAGACTCTCCTTCCCCGGTAAACGCATTGTTTTTTTTTACTCAAAAAAGCGTATGCTGCTCTAATCAGTTGGAATATTTATCTCTTTACTAAAGCATGTTTGCATTTTAGCGAAGAAAACACCGAGACTTTTTCAAGTCTCACGAGTTATCCAGAACTACGTAGGTCTGAGTTTCTCATTGGAGGATACGTAGGAGCAAGAGCCTCGCTTTTGTCGACCACACCGCCTTTTGTTGCCATGACCCAAGAGCTGGTAGCCTGCGGAGACACCTTACGGTTATTCGCACCTCGTCATTCAGTGACCCCAAGTGTGATTGACGAGCAGAGGCCAATGTGGTCATCTGTGCCCTTTCCGGAGATGTCAGCATCTTCCGATGGAGACTTTTCCAGTCTCACAAGTTATCTAGAACTACGTAGGTCTGAGTTCCTCATTGGAGGATACGTAGGAGCAAGAGCCTTGCTTTTGTCGGCCGCCCCATAATCTTTGTCATACTGACCCTGAGGTCATGTGACATGCACCCTTGTGTCATCCAGAGGCGGCGGGCCCGATGATACGCGGAGATACCTTACGGTTATCCGCACCCTTTTTGTCATCCAGAGGCGGCGGGCCCGATGACAAGCAGAGACAAAATTTGGTCATTCTGCACCCTTGTGTCATCCAGAGGCGGCGGGCCCGATGATACGCGGAGATACCTTACGGTTATCCGCACCCTTTTGTCATCCAGAGGCGGCGGGCCCGATGACAAGCAGAGACAAAATTTGGTCATTCTGCACCCTTGTGTCATCCAGAGGCGGCGGGCCCGATGATACGCGGAGATACCTTATGGTTATCCGCACCCTTTTGTCATCCAGAGGCGGCGGGCCCGATGACAAGCAGAGACAAAATTTGGTCATTCTGCACCCTTGTGTCATCCAGAGGCGGCGGGCCCGATGACAAGCAGAGACAAAATTTGGTCATTCTACACCCTTGTGTCATCCAGAGGCGGCGGGCCCGATGATACGCGGAGATACCTTACGGTTATCCGCACCCTTTTGTCATCCAGAGGCGGCGGGCCCGATGACAAGCAGAGACAAAATTTGGTCATTGTGTACCCTTGTGTCATCCAGAGGCGGCGGGCCCGATGATACGCGGAAATACCCGAGTGGTTATCCGTATAAACATTCTTTTGCTATCTGTAAGACAGAACGCTTGATAGCATGCAGAGACTGACATAGTCTTCTGCACCTTTTGTTCCTCCGGGAACAACAAGTCATTTACATGCGGAAATTTCATGGTCACCCGCAACTCTCGTCAACCGAGAGGAGCGAAATTAGTGTCATACCCTAATTTTCGTTCGGGGACCTTTGCTTGATGACATACGACCTTTCTTTTGTCCTTGTGAGGTGCTTGGCGCCCATCATTAGGCGATTTGTGAAATTTCGGGAACGACAAGTCATGGTCACCCGCGACTCTCGTCAACCGAGAGGAGCGAAATTAGTGTCATACACTAATTTTCGTCCGAGGACCTTTGCTTGATGACATGCGACCTTTCTTTGGTCCTTGTGAGGTGCTTGGCACCCATCATTAGGCAATTTGAGAAATTCCGGGAACGACAAGTCATGGTCACCCGCGACTCTCGTCAGCCGAGAGGAGCGAAATTAGTGTCATACCCTAATTTTCGTCCGGGGACCTTTGCTTGATGACATGCGACCTTTCTTTGGTCCTTGTGAGGTGCTTGGCACCCATCATTAGGCAATTTGAGAAATTCCGGGAACGACAAGTCATGGTCACCCGCGACTCTCGTCAACCGAGAGGAGCGAAATTAGTGTCATACACTAATTTTCGTCTGGGGACCTTTGCTTGATGACATGCGACCTTTCTTTGGTCCTTGTGAGGTGCTTGGCACCCATCATTAGGTGATTTGTGAAAATCCGGGAACAACAAGTCATTTGCATGTGGAGATTTTATGGTCACCCGCGACTCTCGTCAAATCGAGAGGAACGAAATTAGCGTCTTGTCTTTACTTTGCTTTTATCTCCAATAAAAGACAAGAGGGGCAACTGTCATACCCTAATTTCGTCCGGGGACCTTTGCTTGATGACATGCGACCTTTCTTTGGTCCTTGTGAGGTGCTTGGCACCCATCATTAGGCAATTTGTGAAATTCCAGGACATGCCGGAAAACCAGAAAATATTGATGCACAATCCGTAAGTTTCCGTGACACACCGGAAATCAAATGGAAGCATCGTTGCATAATTAAGTGAGATTCCGTAAGATTCCGTAAGTCAAAAAGGGGATGATTATGTAATCCGCAAGGTTCCGTAACATTACGGAAAGAAAACAAGTATCGTTACGAGATTCGTAAGTTTCCGTAACTTTACGAAAAAAGAATCACCAAAAAGGTAAGGGGGTGAACTTATCAAGATAGGGGTGTAAATAGCAATTCAAATCTAGGCCCTTCCAGAACATTTTGGAAGTTGGGTTGCTTAAGGAGGAAGCAACTGGGCGGCAAGCTCCTCCACGTTTTTGAAAAATGGTTTTCGGGGCTTCCGCGGCTTCCGTAATACTTCCGTAAAATTTCCGAAAACCTTGGGTAAACATATTCCACTTAACATTGGTGAAAGGGAAGAGAAAAAAGATGAAAATCAAATTCGAAAACAGTTCCGTAAGGCTTCCGTAACTTTTCCGTAAAATACGAAAAGGGGGGTGAACTTAGTAATTCGGGTGCGCTTAGAAATCTTATTCATTAAGTCTTTGGGCGGCAAGCACCTCCCTTTTTTCTATAAATAGGGGAGGGGGGAGCTGTTTCAAAATGTTCAGCCCCTTTGGCACTTCTCTCTCTTTCGAATTTGCTTGGAAAAATTGTTTCCGTGAAGAAAATCTGAACCGAGGCGCTTCCGAAACGTTTCCGTAACGTTTTCCATGAAGAATTTCGCAAAGGTTTCGACCGTTCTTCGACGTTCTTCATTCGTTCTTCATCGTTCTTCGATCTTCAACGGGTAAGTACCTCGAACCAAGCTTTTCGATTCATTCTATGTACCCGTAGTGGTCCACATTGTGTTTCGTGCATTTTTATTCTCGTTTTGTTTACTTTTTATACCCCCTCTTGACGTGCTTAAGCCATTTTACTTAAGTCATTTCTCGCTTAACTTAAAAATAAAATAAATTTTCACCGAACGTTTGAATTGTATTATCCGTTAACTTCGGTTAAAATGAATTCCGACCGTTCGGTCGTGCCGTAACCACGTTGGAAATCAAAAAAGAGGTAAAAAAAAATATAATAATAAAAAAAAAACATCTTTTAGTAAAATAAAGCGGAAAATCAATCGGACGTTTTCTCTTTGGGATTTCTCATTCTTAATCGAATTGATTAATAACTAAAGTGAAACTAAGGCTAAAATCAACTCGCCTAGTCAAGCTCGTCCATAAAAATAGGCTTTTGAAGTTTGTCATTTCATTTTCTCACTAAGTAAAAATGGATCATTTTTAAGGTCCAACGCCTTAAAATGATCACCTCTTAAAGTAAAAAGAATCACTTGACAAAGAAAGAACTACGTAGGTCTGATTTTCTCATCCCAAATTGAGGAATACGTAGGAGCAAAGGGAAACACCCTTGTCGACCACAAAAAAGAAAAAATATAAAAAGGATATAAGGACATAAAAGGGAACGTAAAAATCAAAGTCATGTTTGCACATTCGATTAAAGGCTGTCATCCCTTGGGACGGACGTGTGGGGTGCTAATACCTTCCCCGTGCGTAAATACAACTCCCGAACCTTTCAACTTAAAAGTTCGTAGATCGCGTCTTTTCCGGTTTTTCCGACGTTTTCCTCGAATAAACGTTGGTGGCGACTCCGCGCGTATTCCTTTCGTGGAACACGCATCCCGCGAGTCTCGCGTCGCCCTCCCGCCGAAGGGTAGGTTGCGACACACCTCAAGGCCAATAGAGTTATTACATCTTGATCTGTTTGGACCAACCAGGACTGTGTCCGTTGGTGGAAAAAGGTATGGACTAGTCATAGTGGATGATTTACTCTAGATGGATATGGGTTATGTTCCTAGCTCACAAGAATGAGTATTTCAATGTCTTCTTTAAATTATGTGAGAGTATAAAATGAAAAATTAGTATGCATTACTTCAATCAAAAGTGACCATGGAGGATAATTTGAAAATAAAAATATTCAGCTGTTTTGTGAGGAGAATGGTATTCTTTACAACTTCTCCACTCCAAGAATACCTCAAAAAAATGGTAATGCGGAGAGGAAGAACATGTCATTACAAGAGATGGCGAGAACCAAGCCTAATGAAAATTCTACTCCTAAGCACTTATAGGCTGAAACAATGAACACGTTCTGTTATTTCCAAAACATAATTTACATATGACCCTTATTAAAAAAAATACTCTATGAATTGTGGAAGGGATGAAAACCCGACATATCATACTTCTATCCACTTGGATGTCAATATTTCATTTAAAACACTAAGGACAACTTGGGTAAATTTGATTCTAGGTGCAATAATGACATATTGTTTAGGTAGTCTGAGACTTCTAAGGCATACAAAGTTTACAACTCTAGAACCTTGGTATTTGAAGAAGATAGCCATGTAAGGTTTAATGACAACAAGCCTGATAAGGAATTATCAGAGCTGTATAAGTCCTTTTCAAAGTTAAGACGGGACGAAGGCATTAGCAGCAAAGCATCAGTCGACACCAGCACCAAAGCTGCAATGTTCACTCAACCTATGGACGACCCTCAAGAAGAAGTTAGAGAACCAAATGGACGAAACATCCAGTGACTCAAATCATTGGTAATCCAACCAATATCGTCTAAAAAAGGTCTTCACTCAAAATGCAAGGCCACACAACATTAATCTCATAAGTGGTCGGAGCCAAAACACATAAACGAGGCAATGGAAGATGAATACTAGGTAAAATCCAAGCAAGAAGAGCTTAATCAGTTTTAGAAGAACGATGATTGGAAGCTCGTAGAAATACCCAAAGACAAGATTTTAGGAGTTAAATGGGTATTCATAACAAGCTGGACGAGAACAATAAGGTTGTGAGAAAAAAAGAAGGTTAGTTGCTAAAGATTACTCACAACTAGAAGGTATAGATTATAAAGAAATTTACACTTCAATAGCTCGTCTAGAAGGAATTTGCATTTTACTTTCATTTGTGGCTTACTGTAATATGAAGTTGTATCAAATGGATGTAAAAAGCACATTCCTTAATGGACTCATCCAGGAAGAAATTTATGTAGAACAACCACCAGGTTTGAGAGTGACACCTTTCCTAAACATGTTTTCAAACTAAACAAGCACCTCTTCTTGGCACAAAAAACTCAATTCATTTCTTTTTAGCAATGGCTTTGAAAGAGGAAAAGTGGATACTACTTTGTTCTGCAAAAACTATGACGTTCATTCTAGTCCAAGTGTATGTTGGACGACATCATATTTGGTGCTATTAAATGAGTCTTTGTGTGAGGATTTCTCAAGGCTTATGTAGATAGAGTTTGAGATGAGTGTGGTGAGAGAATTGAAGTTCTTCCTAGGTCTTCAGATTAAACAAACAAGCAGAGGCATTTACATACACCAGACCAAGTAAGTAAAAGAACTTCTGAAGAAGTTCAACATGAGCGAGGCTAAGGAAATGAAAACTCCTATGCATCAAACCATATATCTTGGATTGGAAAAGGAAATGACAAAGGTGGACAACACTCAATACAGAGAAATGATTGGATCATTATTGTACTTGACTACGTCTAAACCTGATATCATGTTCAACGTATGTGTATATGCCAATCACTTAACTGCTATCAAGAGAATATTTACATATCTTATTAGAACTTGTAATCTTGGTCTTTTCTTTAAGAAAAGAAAAGATTTCAAGTTTACAAGCTACTGTGTTGCTGATTATGTTGGTGACAAGTGTTAGTCGGTGAAAACGACTAACTTTTATGTATAAAACTTGTATAAATTGTATCAAACTCTCCCAATTTATGGTTATTTTGTAATGTTATAAGTATTTTCTGTTAAGTATAGGTAATAAATACTTAGTATTTTCATTTTTTGTGTTTAATAATCATTTTCTCTCAATTTTAGGTTAATTAGGCAAGCTTTGGAAAGTGTTGTTTTTCACCTTCGTGCTAAGCTAATATGCTAGCTTAGCGAGCATCCGCTAAGCACAACACTCCTAGGCTAAGCACGAGGAAGAATCCAAAAGAAGATGAGTTATACAGATTCGCTAAGCACACAACTTCATCTCTTTAAGTGCACCGCTTCAGCTCATCCGCTAAGCGAGAAAGGCGTGCTAAGCCAAAAATCACTAACGTGCGCTAAGCGGTCCATACGTGCACTAAGCACACGAGCACGAACAAGGCCACCTATTTAAGCCTAAAATCAGATTTTGTGAAGGGAGTTTGGACTGGGATTCAGAGCTTTGCATGTCTAGGGTTTCTAGAGAGAGAAAGGTCCAAGTTCCAAAGAGTTTTGAGAGATTTTGCTGTGTGAATATCTGCAGAGACCAGAGCTCGAAGTAGGAGCCAGTTTGAGAGCTTGAGATGAATTTGTGAGTGATTGTGAAATCCTAGAGGTGGAGGAGACATCCTCACCACTTGTATTTTTTCAATCTTTCATCTTGTTCTTCTCTTTGTTGTTAAGAAGGCTTCCTGGTATGGAAAGCTAAATCCTCTGTTGGATCTTCCCTGTAGGTACCTGATGTAAATATATTTCTATCTATTTAATGATGTTTTGTGTGTTCTCTGTGCTATCTGCTTTTCACTCCAGTATGCCTTTACCTTGATCACGTAGATGCATGCTTTGTTAGGGTCATTCAACAGTGGAAACTGGTTTGACTCTAAAGTCCTTGATAGTGAGGGCTGAGTTGTCGTGCTTTCACGAGGAATCGGGGTGCGATAAGTCAGTTAAGTATGTGTGTCTTAATGCGGTCCTGGTTGAGTTTAGTCTTACAAGAGGAATCTGCGGATGAGGCTTGATCAGGATTAGGCTAAACTATCATGAGGAATCGAGGTTTAGTATCTCAGGAGACACCATAAGAGCACATGAGCATTGTTAGATAGAGAATATCTTTTTAGCATCAGGCACCTATTAGGAAGACCAACATGTTCTCTACTTGTTTTTACACCATTTCTCTCGCGTGATTTTCTTTCTTATTGCACAGATAGTTTATACACTTGTTCATATTCACACTTATTTTTACACAATAGACACCTATTTTCTGAAATAGCTTACCAAATAACACAAGTTCCACGAGTGTTCGATACTCAGTTCTTACCGTTTTATACTACTTGTGCGATCCGGTGCACTTGCCGAAAGCCGAACATCAAGCTAGAAAGGAGAAGTACAAGTGGAAGTTGGCACTTCATTGGTGGAAACCTAATCACCTAGATATGCAAGAAGCACAGAAGCATGAGAAGCATTCTTACATAAATGAAATAATTGATTGCCTACTTCCATAATTGATTGTCCAATTTCTGGAAATGCAAAAAAAAGAAAATTTTGATGTATTAATTGATTACTTGTTTTTATAATCAATTAGATATGTTTTAACTGTAAAAATTTATTAAAACCCTATGTTTTCTTTTCATTAGAGACTTTTGATACATTTTATCTTTGAGGAAAATATTTCAAAGGAGTCCTCTAAAGGAATTTCATTACATTTCATCTAAAGATTGAAGTTGATCAAAGAATCATTCATTCATCCATCATGGTTTGATCATCTTACAGGAAGAGCTTGAAGATATTAAGATCTATAGGTTCAGGTGTATTCAATCCTATTCTAAAATTATTTTCTAGTTTGTGATTCTTGATTAGGGTTACCAAGAGTTTATGAGAATTGATAGGGTTTCAATTCTTGTTCTCTCTCTTTTAAGGTTCAAGGGAAAGATTAAAGTTTTAGGGAAATGTGTGTGGATAGTGTTTGTACTTGATTCTCTAATAGTGGAAGTTCTAAGAGGTCTTACAACAACTGGATGTAGGTCCTATATGGACTGAACCCTATAAACTCTTGTGTGATTCTTTTTTTCTCAAACCCTTAGTCTTATGATTCATCTTGGTATTGGAATTGATTTTAAAAGGGCCATAAAAACTTTGTTTTCACATGATCTTGTTTTCATAGTTTTCTTGATTGTGATGATCTTTTTGAAACAATCTTTTGAGGAAACGTTGATTAACAAAAGGGGTCTTTTCAATTGAATTAAAGAATGAAGTGGTAAAGATTTCAAAAGAATCTATTCAATCTCCCCCCCCCCTACCTTCTACATTTCCGGTTATCCCAACAATTGGTATCGGAGCTAGGGTCTTGAAAATTAATCAAGATTTTGTCAAAAGTCTATGAACATGGCTAAGAATCAATTGTCATTTGCTAAAGGTGCGTCTGTTCAATCTCCACTCTTTTGTGGCATAAACTATTCATTTTGGAAAGTTCGAATGAAGATCATGGAATATGTTAATAGAGGCATTTGGAATGCGGTGTAAATGTGTAGTTGATGGGGTTTCTGATGTGCCATCATTTTCTCCTATTTCTTAACCCTTTTTGCCCCATTTTAAATACTGATTAGTCTTAATTGTCAAATTTATTAGGCAGTTTTATTATTTGGGCCCATTCAGCTAATTTGATGTTTTTAATCTAATTTCAGGAATTAATGGAGCATTGGGCTTGAATCTAGCATTGGGCTTGAATCTAGAATTGGGCTTGGACTTGAAGAGGGCAGACTAATTTATTCTATAAAATTAGATCTTATCTTATCTAGATATTATTTAGATTTGATCTCATCTAGATATTATTTCATCTAGATCTTATCTTATCTAGATTTGATTTGATTTTACTTATGGGCTTGGATTTAAAACATATTTGTAAGCTTTGGGGCTGAAAAAAACTATATAACAGCACCAAGGTTCTAGTTTAGGGGCCCCTCTCTCCCTCGGGGGAGACTCTCTCTCTCTCTCCTCTCTCTCTTCTATTTTTCGTTTTTAGTTTTAGTCTCTCTTCTCTTTCTCTTTTATTTTCGTTTTTTTTAATTCCAGTTCAGACTTTTAGTTTTATCAATAAAATTTCATTCTCTATTTGATTAATGGAAGGCTAAGTCCGCAGCGTTGTTTTCCCTTGAGGATCAAGCACAGTTCTCTTTGAGGTTCTATTATTACTGTTAAATTCTGTTTAGTTTTTCCTCTTCACTAACTACTTTGAATTTGTTGCTTTTAATTCATGCATGCTTAGTGCTTGATTAATTGTCTCTGCGCTTAATTTACGTTCATGCTTAATGATCGTTTATGAGTAATTGGTGTATGTGATGCTTAATCACATAATGAATGCCTTATGTTGAATTTCGCTTAGTAATTTAATTTAGGGTTGGATTAAGTGGTTAAACTGATAAAGGATAAACTCTCGTAACCTAGGATAAGAGACTTGTTTGTGAATCAAGGGGAAGCAACGTGTTTTAATTCTGATATTTTCTAATTCACATATATTCGCTGTTTAATTTACAAAAGCAAACAACCCCCCCCCCCCATAGTTACTGTTACTGTTACTGCAAGTATATTATGAACATTTGGCTTGTCACTGCTCGTTGGGAAACGACCTAGGATCACTTCCTAGTTACTACATTTTAATGTTTATTTGATTCGGGTACGGCTTCGATCAAATTTGGCGCCGTTGCCGGGGAGCAGTGTCCAAAGGTTCATAATAGCTAGCTATTGTTGTGTGTTTAATCCTTTCGTGTTTTATGTTTAATTGTTAGTATTGTGTTAGTATGTGTGTTAGTGTTGATTAGTTCACTGGTATTGATAACAGACAAATCCAGAATCCATATATCTAGGCTAATTAGACTTGTCAGGTTTTAGCGATTTTAATATATAGATTTTAGTCCTTATTTTCATTGTCGGTCTTCCTTAGAAGTAGTTATTCCTTATTTTTTTACTGTTGGGTTTTAGGAGTAAGTATTTAGATTTAGTAGATTTAGATCTTATTTATTTGAATTTCTTAGAAGTAGTTATCTTTATCGCAATTTAAATATTTTATCATATCTTATCTTTAAATTTTTTTATCTTATCTTATCTATTATCTTTATCTTCTATTTTGATCTTTCAATCTTTTATCTTCGAATTTTATCTTTAAATATCTTATCTTTTCTTTTATCTTCTAATTTTATCTTTAAATATCTTATCTTTTCTTTACCTTATCTTCTATCTTCTATTTTAAATTCTTATCTCTTGCTTTTAAATTGGGTTTGCATTAATCTAAATACAAACAAAGTCCCTGTTTCAGTCTTGGGTGTTTTGCTGTGAAGATTGTGCAGCCAAGCAGGAAAGATTGGAGTACCAGGCTTGATGACGCTCTCTGGGCACATCGGACTGCCTACAAAGCACCCATAGGAATGTCTCCTTATCGGGTTGTCTTTGGAAAGGCATGTCATCTTCCAGTGGAAATTGAGCACAAAGCATACTGGGCAGTGAAGACTTGCAACTTCTCTATGGATCAAGCTGGCGAGGAAAGGAAGTTGCAACTGAGTGAGTTAGATGAAATCCACCTAGACGCCTACGAGAATGCCAAGTTCTACAAAGAAAAGACCAAGAAGTTCCATGATAGCATGATAGTTAAAAAAGACTTTGTGGTTGGGCAAAAAGTGTTATTGTATAATTCTAGGCTTGGACTCATGAGTGGTAAGTTGAGGTCTAAGTGGATTGGTCCTTTTGTTGTTACTAATGTTTTTCCTTATGGTACAGTTGAGATCAAAAGCGACTCCACAAACAAGAGCTTCAAGGTCAACGGACATCGACTTAAGCCATTCCTCACGAACCCTTCTTTAGTGGACGTAGTGGTGGAAGAGACTTCCTTACTCCACCCTACTCTTCCTCCACCATGACTTAGGGAGTTTTTCTTTTCCTATCTCCTTCTTTGCTTTTATTACACTTGTCCGATTCTCTTTGATGATTTAATTGTTTTTAATCTTTTAATTGTGCTACATTGAGGACAATGTGTTGTTTAAGTATGGGGGGGGGGGGGTGGAGTGTTCTTTGGTTTTGCTAGTTTTGTTGGTTTTGTTAATTTGTTAGTTGTGTTAATTTGTTAATGTTGTTAGTTTCGTCGGATTTTCAGTTTAATATTTTGGGTCAATTTTGTGTGCACGTACAACTTTGCATGTTTTTCTTTGAATTATAGGATATGTTCAAGAAATGGGTAATTGTTTTGAAAATAAAAGTTCTTGACATTTTGTGACTTGAAATCCTTGATTCTTCTCTACATGTCATGATAGTTTTGAAAGCTCAATTTGAAAGTGATGATTTTACCTTTGTGAGAATTTGAGCCATCCATCATTATAATCATTTGGTGTGTTTTGCCCCATTGATTGTTTGCACAATAGCCTTGGCTTGATTCTTGTTGATGCGTCCTAATTCACATGCATATTTGGAAATGATTAAGGCAATTTTGTTCTTATAAGCTTCTAGCCAAATGGACTTACCTTGAATTAATTCCTTTGATAGCCCTTTTGAGCCTTGTTTCCCTTTCCTTGTTTTGAAGCTCACTACAAGCCTTAAGTGAAAAACCATGATATTACCATATCCTTAAGGAATTTTGGAGCTTTGGAATTGTTTTGGGAATAAGTGTGAGGGGTTTTTGTTTCATTGGACAACTTGTTTTGTTGACTATGCTTTATGATGTATTTTGGGCCATACTTGATGTACATTGTATATTGGTTAAATGTTGGACATGCTGAATGAAATGTTGTTTCTCAAAGGCAAAAAAAAAAAAAAAAAGAAAAGCAATAAGTTGAGTGAATAAGATCTTAAATGGCACAAGAATGATGAAACTCGTGGTTCTGCTCTTCATGTTTAATTTTTATCTTTACTTCTTTATATTTTCTTATTTTTTTTTAATATGCACTTATTCCCCTTTGCTCCTCTATTCCTTTGGGATTTAGCCACTTATTCCATATTTCTCCATACCTTGTCCTTGGCCCCATTACAACCTTAAAAGACCTTTTGATCCTCATGTGCTTGTGTTTATGGGTTGATTGTCAATTTTAGAATCTTGCCAAGTTTATGTGGTGTTTGCTTTCATGGGTGCTTTGAGGGTAAATAGTAGCCTAGACACTTGAGAGATAGAGTGTATATCTTGTGAGGCTTTATCACTTTTCATTCTTGAGCTGATTAACTATTTTGCCATGATTGGGTTGCTTGGATGATTTTCATGAATGTCTTGACTTTTTGGATCTCCTTATGTTAGATGTTACCCATTCCTTTTATTCCTTGATGTTCATTGAGAAATATGTGAATGTTTTTGTTTGTCTCCCTCTGATATCCTTGGATTTTGTTCTTTGTTTCATTTTGCCCAGGAGTGCAAAAGGCTAAGTATGGGGGGTTTTGATGTGCCATCATTTTCTCCTATTTCTTAACCCTTTTTGCCCCATTTTAAATACTGATTAGTCTTAATTGTCAAATTTATTAGGCAGTTTTATTATTTGGGTCCATTCAGCTAATTTGATGTTTTTAATCTAATTTCAGGAATTAATGAAGCATTGGGCTTGAATCTAGAATTGGGCTTGGACTTGAAGAGGGCAGACTAATTTATTCTATAAAATTAGATCTTATCTTATCTAGATATTATTTAGATTTGATCTCATCTAGATATTATTTCATCTAGATCTTATCTTATCTTATCTTATCTAGATTTGATTTGATTTTACTTATGGGCTTGGATTTAAAACATATTTGTAAGCTTTGGGACTAAAAAAAACTATATAACAGCACCAAGGTTCTAGTTTAGGGGCCCCTCTCTCCCTCGAGGGAGACTCTCTCTCTCTCTCCTCTCTCTCTTCTATTTTTCGTTTTTAGTTTTAGTCTCTCTTCTCTTTCTCTTTTATTTTCGTTTTTTTTAATTCCAGTTCAGACTTTTAGTTTTATCAATAAAATTTCATTCTCTATTTGATTAATGGAAGGCTAAGTCCACAGCGTTGTTTTCCCTTGAGGATCAAGCACAGTTCTCTTTGAGGTTCTATTATTACTGTTAAATTCTGTTTAGTTTTTCCTCTTCACTAACTACTTTGAATTTGTTGCTTTTAATTCATGCATTCTTAGTGCTTGATTAATTGTCTCTGCGCTTAATTTACGTTCATGCTTAATGATCGTTTATGAGTAATTGGTGTATGTGATGCTTAATCACATAATGAATGCCTTATGTTGAATTTTGCTTAGTAATTTAATTTAGGGTTGGATTAAGTGGTTAAACTGATAAAGGATAAACTCTCGTAACCTAGGATAAGAGACTTGCTTGTGAATCAAGGGGAAGCAACGTGTTTTAATTCTGATATTTTCTAATTCACATATATTCGCTGTTTAATTTACAAAAGCAAACAACCCCCCCCCCCATCGTTACTGTTACTGTTACTGCAAGTATATTATGAACATTTGGCTTGTCACTGCTCGTTGGGAAACGACCTAGGATCACTTCCTAGTTACTACATTTTAATGTTTATTTGATTCGGGTACGGCCTCGATCAGTTTCCTATGGTAGAAGAAAGTTTGAAGCATGTGCTGTGTTTTAGGTAATGTTTGTGTAGTGTCCTTATTATCATGCTGATAATTTAGTTGTCAAACTTTATATTAGTAATACAATAAAGTTTCTAGTATTAGCTCTACCTTTTGTGCATCAAGGAAATTATTTTCAATTCTGATTTGGATTTCTAGTATTAAATGATTGGAAAGCCTTATTTAGGATTTAGATTGTGCAAACTTAATACTTGTTGGGATGCAAAATCTTGATGGTAATTGTGGTATATGAGAAAGTCAATGGGAAAAACTTTATGGAGACTTTAAAAATTGAGACTTCCTCATTTCATCACCTTTTCCTTCTCTTAGTAATCTTTTTATTACTTACTAGTTTGACTTTGATCGTTCCTCTCACCACTGGAAAAAACACTTTCTACATCGGTTAATTTACACATACGATCATAGGTGTCATACCCTAATTTCGTCCGGGGACCTTTGCTTGATGACATGCGACCTTTCTTTGGTCCTTGTGAGGTGCTTGGCACCCATCATTAGGCAATTTGTGAAATTCCAGGACATGCCGGAAAACCAAAAAATATTGATGCACAATCCGTAAGTTTCCGTGACACACCGGAAATCAAATGGAAGCATCGTTGCATAATTAAGTGAGATTCCGTAACATTCCGTAAGTCAAAAAGGGGATGATTATGTAATCCGCAAGGTTCCGTAACATTACGGAAAGAAAACAAGTATCGTTACGAGATTCGTAAGTTTCCGTAACTTTACGAAAAAAGAATCACCAAAAAAGGTAAGGGGGTGAACTTATCAAGATCAGAACATTTTGGAAGTTGGGTTGCTTAAGGAGGAAGCAACTGGGCGGCAAGCTCCTCCACGTTTTTTGAAAAATGGTTTTCGGGGCTTCCGCAGCTTCCGTAATACTTCCGTAAAATTTCCGAAAACCTTGGGTAAGCATATTCCACTTAACATTGGTGAAAGGGAAGAGAAAAAAGATGAAAATCAAATTCGAAAACAGTTCCGTAAGGCTTCCGTAACTTTTCCGTAAAATACGAAAAGGGGGGTGAACTTAGTAATTCGGGTGCGCTTAGAAATCTTCTTCATTAAGTCTTTGGGCGGCAAGCACCTCCCTTTTTTCTATAAATAGGGGAGGGGGGAGCTGTTTCAAAATGTTCAAGACCCTTTTGGCTATGCATTTCGGCTATTTTGGGCAAAAAACACGTTTTCGTGAAGAAAAATCAAGTCGAAGTACTTCCGTAACGCTTCCGTAAGCGATTCTGTGGAAATTCTTCATCGTTCTTCGTCGTTCTTCATCGTTCTTCATCCGTTCTTCGTTCGTTCTTCGTTCTTTAACGGGTAAGTTTTCGAATCCGAGACTTTCAATTCATTTCTTGTTTTGTGTACTTTCACTTTAATTTCGTTTACTTTCAGTTTTCTTTTCTTCCGTTTTTGACGTGCTTTAACCGTTTATTTAAGCCGTTTTCTCGTCTAATAAATGATAAAATGAATTTCAACCGATCATTTGTGTTGTAATCTCGTTTAATCACTATTAAAACGAAATCTAACCGATCGTTCACGCTATAACCTCGGTTAAACCAAAAAAAGTTAAATAATAATAAAATAATCAAAATATCTTGAAAAATAATAATAAAATAATCAAAATATCTTTGAATAAAATAATAAAAAAAATCAATCGGACGTTTTTCTTTGGAAGTTTCCTTGAATGAATTGATTAATAACCAAAGTGAAACTAAGACTAAAATCAACTCACAAATCAAGTTTTTTCTGAAAAATCACTAAAAACCGTTTTAAGGTCCAACGCCTTAAACGGTCCTCTTTGCTTTTATCGGTTAACATGGACCGTTCAAAAGCATAAAATCAACATGTGACTTTACCGCTTTTGCAAGAACTACGTAGGTCTGATTCCTCATCACAATTGAGGATACGTAGGAGCAAAAGCCCCGCTTTTGTCGACCACCCCAAGAGATCGTTAATGGTCCAAATGCCTTAACGTTTCTCTCCTTTCACCCCAAGAGATCATTAATGGTCCAAATGCCTTAACGTTTCTCTCCTTTCAAAAACAAGAGATCGTTAATGGTCCAACGCCTTAACGTTTCTCTCCTTTCAAAATCAAAAGACCGTTTAATGGTCCAACACCTTAAATGACCTTTTGTTCAATAAAAACATATTTTGCAAAAAAAGACAAAAACAACTTAACCAAACACTTTGTTCCGAAAGAACTACGTAGGTCTGATTTTCTCATCCCAATTGAGGAACACGTAGGAGCAAAGGGAAACACCCTTGTCGACCACAAAAAGAGAAAAAAATATAAAAATGGTATAAAGGATATAAGGACATAAAAGGGAACGTAAAAATCAAAGTCATGTTTGCACATTCGATTAAAGGCTGCCGTCTCTTGTGACGGACGTGTGGGGTGCTAATACCTTCCCCGCGCGTAAATACAACTCCCGAGCCTTTCACTTAAAAGTTCGTAGGTCGCGTCTTTTCCGGTTTTTCCGACGTTTTCCTCAAATAAACGTTGGTGGCGACTCCGCGCGTATTCCTTTCGTGGAACACGCATCCCGCGAGTCACGCGTCGCCCTCCCGTCGAAGGGTAGGTTGCGACAGTTGGCGACTCCACTGGGGACTGTTTTTAGAGAGTTAGGCCATTTAATCTTGTGCAAAGTTTTGCCATGACTTACTCCTTTGTTGGTTTCCCTTTATTATGTTCTTGTATATATAACTCTTTGATGCTTTTAGTGCATTTTTGTATGCATGAGGTAAATATTTATTCATTTGATGCACACAAACACTAACACTATTTGCACACACGGTGAGTTGAAAAAGGGCCCTATACCCGGGTTCGTGGGAACATAAGGAGTGGAGGTGAATCTGTGATCATGCTAGGTCTCCGACTTGCTTGATTACAGTGAACCCTCATCTAGAGTTTTTCTCTTTGAAAACATATTGTTGCTAGTAGTCCCTACTGCTGCAGTATGTTCTTCGAAGGGGATGATACCTCTAGAAACCATCAAGAGAGATATGACTACCTTGGGGGTTATCACTAAAAGCCTAGTTAGCTCTCTCCCTTATAGGTCCCTTAAATAGGGGCACGGAGCAAACACGTTGCGTGCCATTTTTCACACTGCCATGCATAAGTATCATATACCCTTTTGCTTATATTTGTTTGTGAATATTGTCGTACTATGTACATCCCCGTGTTGTGCCTTTCGCATATGCATCATGCGTGGGTTTCGTCTTTGATCCCCTCACTTTAGCAAACCGACGGAGGGTCCGTGTCGCCTTCTTAAAAAACATACGTTGGGTGCCATGCTGCCCAAACGTTGTATCCAAGAAGGAAACAATTTCTCGGGCTCCCGTATTCGTAAATTGCATCTGTGTCATATGCATTTCTTCATGCATTCATCCATTCCACCCATGATAGATGTAGGAGTTTTGTTTCGCACTAGATTTTATTTCACTTTAGTAAAACATGGGATCAAGTCAAAAGCCTTCGCTTAAAAAGAGGTTCTATCAAGTCAAAATCAAGAGCTTAGAGGTCACCAGTTTACGAAAGTTGGGGCAATTAATGGGTCAACTTCAACGGCAAGCCTTCTGCAAAGCCTATGGTAAGATTTGGGACCTAGCTAGGGTAGAAGTCTCCATGGAACCGATTGCATCCCTTTCCCAGTATTATGACCAGCCCCTAAGGTGCTTCACATTTGAGGACTTCCAACTAGTGCCAACTGTGAAAGAGTTTGAAGAAATCCTGGGATGCCCACTGGGAGGAAGGAAGCCATATCTTTTCTCTGGGTTCTATCCCTCCACGACAAGAGTTGCCAAGGTGGTGAAAATCTCAGCACAAGAGTTGGACCGTGTAAAGCAAAACAGGAATGGGGTAGTCGGAGTACCAAGGAAGTGTTTGGAGGAAAGGGCAAAGGCCTTGGCAAATCAAGGCGAATGGGCTTTCTTTTATTGACATCTTGGCGCTTTTGATCTTTGGAGTTGTCCTCTTTCCAAATATGGAAGGGTTAGTGGACCTAGCAGCGATTGACGCTTTCCTCGCCTTTCATCATGGCAAGGAAAGCCCGATCGTCGCCATTTTGGCCATGTATGACACGTTCGACCGGGGATGTGAAAAGAGCGGCGCAAGAATTGTTTGTTGTGCACCAACTCTTGGCTAGCATGGAGGGGCGTCTGTTAAATGGTTCCCTCGCTAGAAGGAAGGAAGAATCAGGATTCTATCTTCATGCGAAGGATGTCCCATGAGAGGAGTGCCATCAGACGAAAGCATCACGCCTTTCATCGCACGAGGTTTCAGTGACCACAACGCGAGGGTACTCCAAGGAGTTCGCAAGGCATGGGATGCAGCGTGAAGAAAGGACAGAGAGCTTAGGGGAAGCAGTAATGGGATCATCGGCAGCTATCATAAGTGGCTGAGAGTCCGAACACAAGGACTGGATTGGCTCCCAAATCTAAAGACTGTGAGAGACGATGAGGTTAAAGCTTCGGAAGAAAGTGATGAGGTACAAGCCCTAAAGGCAGAGCTTGAAAGAGCCTGGGTAGTCGAAGAGAAGTTCAAGTCCATAGCCATCAAAGTCTGAAAAAAGTATGATGAACTAAGGGATGTCAATATGGCCACCGATGAAGCCTTGGAATGAGAAACCAAGAAGGCCCGAAAGGAAGAACACGACCAAAGCAAAGTTTTGAGGGGCTTTATAGGGCAGCAATAGTGAGCTCAAGCTCCGAAGAGGTGAAAGGAATCATCACGGGTCAAAGGCATGATCTTGAAGGACGAGCTAAAGGTTTGCCTTAGGTCGAAAAGAAATTTGTCCCAACAGTTAAGCGAGACTGAAGGGAATATGTGGGCCATCATCGATAAGTGCAAAGAGAAGCTAAATCTAGCGGCGACTCACGAGCAAAGGCTAGAGGATGAGTACGCCAAGATATCAGCAGAAAGGGAAGCAAGGGAAAGGGTAATTGATTCATTGCACCAAGAGGCAACAATGTGGATGGACTGATTTGCTCTTACTTTGAACAGGAGTCAAGAACTTCCCCGATTGCTAGCCAAGGCCAAAGCAGTGGCGGACACCTACTCCGCCTCCGAGGAGATCCACGGACTTCTCAGCTATTGTCAGCATATGATAGACTTAATGGACCATATGATTGGAAACCACTAGGAAGTTTGTATTGTCGCTCAGATCTTGACTAGTTATAACTTTTTGAATAAGATGAGTTTATCCCACGTTTTTACACCAAAAATCAGTGCGAATCAAGTCACTCCCGCATTTTATCTCTAGCATGCATTGTATGTTGGTCTCGTCCTTTGTCACGGGAAGCCGGAAGGTCCATATCACCTTCTTAATTGTACATATGGGGCACTGCGCCCCCAAATGCACGAGTAAGAAGAGATAATTTTCCGGGCTCTCGTGTCCGTAAAATGCATTCATATCATGCACCGCATAAACATCTCTTCAGCATCATAATGAACATATCGTTCCTGCATTTGTCCGTTATCACATTCCCATTTTGCATGAGTCATTGCATCATCATATGCGTTCAACATACTTTTTGTTTGCTCATACATGATCCTTGTATTTTCCTCTACAAAACAAAAACAAAAAAAAGGGAAGTACGAAAATTCACGCAGCATTCTTAGTTGCATATATTCCGTACCATGAGCCAACCATGTTGGGATCATAAACCCATTTCACTTAAAAACAAAATGATTGAACATGGTACCTAATGCATGTGAATGTATGTATACATGATTTTGATGATGTCAAAGAAGAATCTAACAAGGCTGCTTCAAATGATAAGCATTTGCTTCAAGAATAATTCAAGATTGCTTCAACAAACAAAGTCTTGTTTCAAGATTCACTAAAGACCAAGCCTTGCCTTAAAACAAAGTGCTTTCAAGACATGCAAGGCTCTGGTAATCGATTACCAGGAAGTGTAATCGATTACCAGAAGACAGGGTTGAGAAATAGCTGTTGAAAAAGGTTTTGAATTTGAATTTTCAACATGTAATCGATACCATATGTCTGTAATCGATTACCAGCAACGAAACTTTGGAAATTCAAATTCAAAAGTCATAACCCTTCAAATTATAACTGTGTAATCGATTACACAAACATTGTAATCGATTACCAGTGGAAAGTTTTCAGAAAATCTGTCAACAGTCACATCTTTTCATTAGATTTGTGAATGGTCATCAAAGTTTTGCTGGTCCAAAATGTCTTATCCTCTCAAAAGACAATGAGAGAGATTCCAAAAGAACTTCATTGTCAAATGCTCTCTCAAAATAAATCCTTGACCAAACACTTGCAAAATCTATAAGGATTCTTACATGATCTTCATTGTAATATTCTTCTCTTGAAGAGGGAATTCTTCTTCCATTCTTCTTATTCAATGAGATTGGTTAAGAGACTGTGAGTCTCTTGTTGTAAAGGATTCCTGAACACAAGGGATGGGTTGTCCCTGTGTGGTTCAGACTTTGTAATGGATTTTACAAAGATAGTGGAAATCTCAAGTGGGTTGCTTGAGTACTGGATGTAGGCACGGGTTGTGGCCGAACCAGTATAAAACTGTGTTTGTATTCTCTCTTCCCTTATCTTATTTATTTTGTTGCAATCAATTGTGTCTTGCATGTTTAAAGAACATTGTTAAATTGATTGTTGTTGCTTCTTCTATATTCTAAGCCTATCCCTCTTAAGATTATTGAGGCCACAAGGTCCAACAATGCATGTTTAACTAAGAAAGGATGTTTCTTCGGGCATCTCAATCTCATAATTACATTTTCCATGCATAGCATGCGTATTCTCGAGTCTTTCATCCCTATGAAATGTTGTTGAAGTATTGGCGATCAAAATTGCCATTCCCTGGGATACGGGGTTGAACCAAGCTCATGCTTTTATAAAAAGGTTCATCAAGTCAAGTTGAAATATGGAAGTAACCGTCTTGCAAAATTGGGGCAAAAGATGAATCGAGTCACATCACTGCTTCGTCTACTGCCAAACATATTTAGGATTGTTGATGTCCTTGTTACTTCCAGTTTCACCTTGACAAAGATGTCATGGACCATGTTGAAAATCTAAATTGATTCAACCCCATATCCTGCGTAAAAATTCGCAATCTTCAACTGTACATCATTCGCATACATCCATGCTTTTCATTGGTTGCATTGCTCATTGCATTCTTTCCTTGAAAAATAAAATAAAATAAAATAAAATGAACTTAATCATTGTTATAAAAAAAAAAACATGCTTTACGGCGTCCTCACCGAACTTGTGCTAGAGCTAGAGTCATGGGTGAAGTAGAGGAGATACAAGAGAAGATGAAGGCCGACATGGAGGCCATTAAAGAGAAAATGGCCACAATGATGGAGGCCATGATGAGCGTGAAGAAGATAATGGAAGCCAATGCGGTTGCAATTGCCGCTACCAGCGTTGTTGCTAAGGTGAACCTGATGTCCCCATCCGGCATCAACCAAATGAATCATCCAACCTCAGATATGGTAGGCAAAGATTTGGGAAGTACGGGCAGCCCCCATAATGTACAAATTCAAAACGAGCATGCCTTCCCGCCATATGGCTTGCCTCTCAACTATACGCCACCCAAAGTGGCGTACACTCCCAATAAGAATGTCAATAACTCCACTCCTATACCCATTGAGAGCCAACAACCCCAAACTAATCATGCACATGTCTCTTAAACCGTGGGGGGGACACATGAAATTCCCCACCACAATCTAGCCGACTTCGAGCCTTGCCTCGGATATGCCACGGAAGGGCAAGCAGTTGGTGGTATACCCCTACAAAACCCTTTGGAAGGCCCTCAGTATCACCCACAACTACACCTCTTGCATTCCACGACAAGTAAAAACCCTCATGCTATGGCAGAAATGGGAAAGTTGGATCATCTAGAGGAAAGGCTCAGGGCCATTGAAGGAGGTGAAGATTATGCCTTTGCTAACCTAAAAGAGTTGTTCCTAGAACCCAATATCATCACCCCTCCCAAGTTCAAGGTGCTGGACCTTGACAAGTACAAGGGGACTACTTGTCCCAAGAACCATCTAAAGATGTATTGTCAGAAGATGGGGGAATACGCAAAAGATGAGGAATTGCTGATACATTCCTTCCAAGAAAGTCTTACTGGGGTAGCTGTTACCTGGTACACTAACTTGGAATCTTCCCGAGTCCATTCTTGGAAGGACCTAATGGTTGCCTTTGTTAGGCAGTATCAGTACAATTTTGATATGGTTCCGGATAGGATGCAACTACAGAACATTTGCAAAAAGGGGGACGGATCTTTCAAAGAACACGCCCAAAAGGTGGAGGGATCTGGCGGCCCAGGTGGTACCCCCAATGATGGAAAGGGAGACGATGATCGTGATGGTAGACACATTATCGATACTCTACTATGAAAAGATGGTGGGCTAGCACCTTCAAAGCTTTGAGGATTTGGTCTTTGCCAGTGAAAGGATCAATGTGGGTCTGAAAAAAGGCAAATTTAGTCATCCTACTTGGACGAATGAGAAAACTGGGGCAAATGAAGAGGGTGAGAAAGAGGGAGAAACCCATGCTGTGACTGCTATTCCTATACGGCCAAGTTTCCCACCAACCCAAAAATGTCATTACTCAGCCAATAACAAACCTCCTTACCCACCACCCAGTTATCCACAAAGGCCATCCCTAAATCAACCACAAAGCCTGTCTACCGCACTTCCAATGACGAAGACCACCTTTAGCACAAACCAAAAAAAACACCAACCAAGAAATGAATTTTGCAGCGAAAAGCCTGTAGGATTCACCCCAAATTCCGGTGTCATATGCTAACTTGCTCCCATATCTACTTGATAACGCAATGGTAGCCATAACCCCTGCTAGGTTCCCTCAAACCCCCATTTTTCTGAGGATATGACTCGAACGCAACATGTGCATATCGTGGGGGAGCCCTGGGGCATTCCATTGAGCACTGTATGACCCTCAGGCGTAAGGTGCAAGGTCTAATTGATGCGGGCTGGCTGAAATTTGAGGAGAATCGCGTGTAAATCCTGACATTGACAAGAGATGCCACACAGGGGGCAATTTTGAAAACTGTTGTTAGATGTCTCTAATGACTCATCAGGATTTTCAAGTGCAAGCCATTGGTCAGTTTGCTCAAGCGACCTGTGCTCCTGAGTTTTGACTTCCAAGACCGTTCAATCAGAGATTACTCGTCTTGCACGTTGGTGGGGTTGCCATAAAACAACGAGTAAAGTTCAAAACAAATAAGTTTCAAAATAAAAAATAAGTTTCAAAATAAAAAATAAAAAGGCATTTGGTTGACTGTGTTTTCAAGTAAAAATATAGACGTTCATGTGACCTCATTTTGTCTTTTTAGAAAGAAGTGAGTTATCAAGAATAAGATGTTGGACAAATGGCCTCAGTTACCTTAAGAAAAAAGGGGGGTTGAATTAAGATGCAAAGAGTATTCCCCAATTGAACTATCACTCTTTCTTTTTGGATTAACAATGCACCCTTAACATGAATTACTCAAAAGACAATTCAAAATAAACTTCTTTAAAGCAAAAGATAAATAGCAATAAATAAAAGAAGTTTAAAGGAAGAGAGGAATGCAAACTTGATTTATACTGGTTCGGCCACTTCCCGCGCCTACATCCAGTCCTCAAGAAACCCACTTGAGATTTTCCATTCTCTTTGTAAAACTCCTTTTACAAAGTCTGAACCACACAGGGACAACCCTTCCCTTGTGTTCAAGAATCCTCTACAATAAGAGACTCTCAGTCTCTTAATCCCTTTTCAGAAGTAAGAAGAAGATGTTAGTGCTTAGCTTTACTAAGCTTTAAAAGATTGGCTAAGATTTTGTTAAAACATAAGCACTTAGACAATGAAGGAAAGCTGGAGTTGCTGCACATGATGTCCAACGTTATGTCAAAGAATAAGATCGGGCTGCACAATGCACAAGGCAAGATAAAGTGTCAAATGAAGAATTGAAGCTGCAGGATTCACGATGTCGGATACAATGTCCAGGACATCCTGCCCGAAAATACTGGAGTTGCTGAAAGCATTGAAGTTGCAGGATCCACGATGTCGGACACGATGTCCTGACATCCGGCCCGAAAATACTGGACATATAAATCTGTTATATCTTTAACAGATTATTGTGCAGTTAGCAAGAGATAAGATGATCTATCTTTAGGAACGAATTAAAAGATAATTAAAGTTCGAATTACAAACTAGAAGAGTTCGTTCAGGGATTAAAGATTAAAGATTAAAGATAAAAACTAAAAGATCAAACTTGATCTTTTAGATCTTTAAGTGCAGATTTTTCAAGAAAAGGATAGATCTCTTCCAGCACAAGAAGTTGCAGCCAAGATACGCTCACTGCTATATAAACACGAAGGCTGCACGAGTTCTGTACCAAGTCCGGGATTGAAGAGTTATTTTGTGAGTTTTGGGACTTGAGTCTTTTGTGAGCCACCTTGATGTTATCCTAACATCGAGTGTTGGACCTGAGTGTGTAGAGTTGATCTCTTGTGTGTAGAGTTGATCTCTAGTGTGTAGAGTTGATCTCTATTGTTCAGAGAGCAATCTCTGGTGTGTCTTTGATTTGTTTGTAAACACGGGAGTGTGATTGAGAGGGAGTGAGCGGGGTTTCTCATATCTAAGAGTGGCTCTTAGGTAGAGATTGCATGGGTAGTGGTTAGGTGAGAAGGTTGTAAACAGTGGCTGTTAGATCTTCGAACTAACACTATTTTAGTGGATTTCCTCCCTGGCTTGGTAGCCCCCAGATGTAGGTGAGGTTGCACCGAACTGGGTAAACAATTCTCTTGTGTTATTTACTTGCTTAATCTGTTCATACAGTCAAAGACAATCTGCATGTTCTGAAGCGTGATGTCGTGACATCCTATACGACATCTGTCCCCAGTATCAGAATTTCAATTGGTATCAGAGCAGGCACTCGAAATCACTGAGTGAGATCTAGGGAGATAAATTCTGATGAACATGGAGAAAGAAGGAGGACCAGTGAACAGACCACCAATTCTGGATGGAACCAACTATGAATACTGGAAAGCAAGGATGGTGGCCTTCCTCAAATCACTGGATAGCAGAACCTGGAAAGCTGTCATCAAAGGCTGGGAACATCCCAAGATGCTGGACATAGAAGGAAAGCCCACTGATGAATTGAAGCCAGAAGAAGACTGGACTAAAGAAGAAGACGAATTGGCACTTGGAAACTCCAAAGCTTTGAATGCTCTATTCAATGGAGTTGACAAGAATATCTTCAGACTGATCAACACATGCACAGTGGCCAAGGATGCATGGGAGATCCTGAAAACCACTCATGAAGGAACCTCCAAAGTGAAGATGTCCAGATTGCAACTATTGGCCACAAAATTCGAAAATCTGAAGATGAAGGAGGAAGAATGTATTCATGACTTCCACATGAACATTCTTGAAATTGCCAATGCTTGCACTGCCTTAGGAGAGAGGATGACAGATGAAAAGCTGGTGAGAAAGATCCTCAGATCCTTGCCTAAGAGATTTGACATGAAAGTCACTGCAATAGAGGAGGCCCAAGACATTTGCAACTTGAGAGTGGATGAACTCATTGGTTCCCTTCAAACCTTTGAGCTAGGACTCTCGGATAGGGCTGAAAAGAAGAACAAGAATCTGGCTTTCGTGTCCAATGATGAAGGAGAAGAAGATGAGTATGACCTGGATACTGATGAAGGTCTGACTAACGCAGTTGTGCTCCTTGGAAAACAGTTCAACAAAGTAATGAACAGAATGGACAGGAGGCAGAAACCACATGTCCGGAACATCCCTTTCGACATCAGGAAAGGTAGTGAATACCAGAAAAGGTCAGATGAAAAGCCCAGTCACAGCAAAGGAATTCAATGTCGTGGGTGTGAAGGCTTTGGACACATCAAAGCTGAATGTCCCACTCATCTCAAGAAGCAGAGGAAAGGACTTTCTGTAAGTCGGTCTGATGATACAGAGAGTGAACAAGAAAGTGATTCTGACAGAGATGTGAATGCACTCACTGGGAGATTTGACTCTGCTGAAGATTCAAGTGATACAGATAGTGAAATCACTTTTGATGAGCTTGCTATATCCTATAGAAAACTATGCATCAAAAGTGAGAAGATTCTTCAGCAGGAAGCACAACTGAAGAAGGTCATTGCAAATCTGGAGGCAGAAAAGGAGGCACATGAAGAGGAGATCTCTGAGCTTAAAGGAGAAGTTGGTTTTCTGAACTCTAAACTGGAAAACATGACAAAATCAATAAAGATGCTGAATAAAGGCTCAGATACGCTTGATGAGGTGCTACAGCTTGGAAAGAATGTTGGAAACCAGAGAGGACTTGGATTTAATCCTAAGTCTGCTGGCAGAACAACCATGACAGAATTTGTTCCTGCCAAAAACAGCACTGGAGCCACGATGTCACAACATCGGTCTCGACATCATGGAACGCAGCAGAAAAGGAGCAAAAGAAAGAATTGGAGGTGTCACTACTGTGGCAAGTATGGTCACATAAAGCCCTTTTGCTATCATTTACATGGTCATTCACATCATGGAACTCAAAGTAGCAGCAGCAGAAGGAAGATGATGTGGGTTCCAAAACACAAGACTGTTAGTCTTGTTGTTCATACTTCACTTAGAGCATCAGCTAAGGAAGATTGGTACCTAGATAGCGGCTGTTCCAGACACATGACAGGAGTCAAAGAATTCCTGGTGAACATTGAACCTTGCTCCACTAGCTATGTGACATTTGGAGATGGCTCTAAAGGAAAGATCACTGGAATGGGAAAGCTAGTCCATGATGGACTTCCTAGTCTGGACAAAGTACTGCTGGTGAAGGGACTGACTGCAAACTTGATCAGCATCAGTCAGCTGTGTGATGAAGGATTCAATGTAAACTTCACAAAGTCAGAATGCTTGGTGACAAATGAGAAGAGTGAAGTTCTAATGAAGGGCAGCAGATCAAAGGACAACTGCTACCTATGGACACCTCAAGAAACCAGTTACTCCTCCACATGTCTATCCTCCAAAGAAGATGAAGTCAGAATATGGCATCAAAGATTTGGACATCTGCACTTAAGAGGCATGAAGAAAATCATTGACAAAGGTGCTGTTAGAGGCATTCCCAATCTGAAAATAGAAGAAGGCAGAATTTGTGGTGAATGTCAGATTGGAAAGCAAGTCAAGATGTCCCACCAGAAGCTTCAACATCAGACCACTTCCAGGGTGCTGGAACTGCTTCACATGGACTTGATGGGGCTTATGCAAGTTGAAAGCCTTGGAGGAAAGAGGTATGCCTATGTTGTTGTGGATGATTTCTCCAGATTTACCTGGGTCAACTTTATCAGAGAAAAATCAGACACCTTTGAAGTATTCAAGGAGTTGAGTCTAAGACTTCAAAGAGAAAAAGACTGTGTCATCAAGAGAATCAGGAGTGACCATGGCAGAGAGTTTGAAAATAGCAGGTTTACTGAATTCTGCACATCTGAAGGAATCACTCATGAGTTCTCTGCAGCCATTACACCACAACAGAATGGCATAGTTGAGAGGAAAAACAGGACTTTGCAAGAGGCTGCTAGGGTCATGCTTCATGCCAAAGAACTTCCCTATAATCTCTGGGCTGAAGCCATGAACACAGCATGCTACATCCACAACAGAGTCACACTGAGAAGAGGGACTCCAACCACACTGTATGAAATCTGGAAAGGGAGGAAGCCAACTGTCAAGCACTTCCACATCTTTGGAAGTCCATGTTACATTTTGGCAGATAGAGAGCAAAGGAGAAAGATGGATCCCAAAAGTGATGCAGGAATATTCCTGGGATACTCTACAAACAGCAGAGCATATAGAGTATTCAATTCCAGAACCAGAACTGTGATGGAATCCATCAATGTGGTTGTTGATGATCTAACTCCAGCAAGAAAGAAGGATGTCGAAGAAGATGTCAGAACATCGGGAGACAATGTAGCAGATACAGCTAAAAGTGCAGAAAATGCAGAAAACTCTGATTCTGCTACAGATGAATCAAACATCAACCAACCTGACAAGAGACCTTCCATTAGAATCCAGAAGATGCACCCCAAGGAGCTGATTATAGGAGATCCAAACAGAGGAGTCACTACAAGATCAAGGGAGATTGAGATTGTCTCCAACTCATGTTTTGTCTCCAAAATTGAGCCCAAGAATGTGAAAGAGGCACTGACTGATGAGTTCTGGATCAATGCTATGCAAGAAGAATTGGAGCAATTCAAAAGGAATGAAGTCTGGGAGCTAGTTCCGAGACCCGAGGGAACTAATGTGATTGGCACCAAGTGGATCTTCAAGAACAAAACCAATGAAGAAGGTGTTATAACCAGAAACAAGGCCAGACTTGTTGCTCAAGGCTACACTCAGATTGAAGGCGTAGACTTTGATGAAACGTTTGCCCCAGTTGCTAGACTTGAGTCCATCAGATTGTTACTTGGTGTAGCTTGCATCCTCAAATTCAAGCTGTACCAAATGGATGTGAAGAGCGCGTTTCTGAATGGATACCTGAATGAAGAAGCCTACGTGGAGCAGCCAAAGGGATTTGTAGATCCAACTCATCCAGATCATGTATACAGGCTCAAGAAGGCTCTCTATGGATTGAAGCAAGCTCCAAGAGCTTGGTATGAAAGGCTAACAGAGTTCCTTACTCAGCAAGGGTATAGGAAGGGAGGAATTGACAAGACTCTCTTTGTCAAGCAAGATGCTGAAAACTTGATGATAGCACAGATATATGTTGATGACATTGTGTTTGGAGGGATGTCGAATGAGATGCTTCGACATTTTGTTCAACAGATGCAATCTGAATTTGAGATGAGTCTTGTTGGAGAGCTGACTTATTTTCTGGGACTTCAAGTGAAGCAGATGGAAGACTCCATATTCCTCTCACAAAGCAAGTATGCAAAGAACATTGTCAAGAAGTTTGGGATGGAGAATGCCAGCCATAAAAGAACACCTGCACCTACTCACTTGAAGCTGTCAAAAGATGAAGCTGGCACCAGTGTTGATCAAAGTCTGTACAGAAGCATGATTGGGAGCTTACTATATTTAACAGCTAGCAGACCCGACATCACCTATGCAGTAGGTGTTTGTGCAAGATATCAAGCCAATCCTAAGATAAGTCACTTGACTCAAGTAAAGAGAATTCTGAAATATGTAAATGGTACCAGTGACTATGGGATTATGTACTGTCATTGTTCAGATTCAATGCTGGTTGGGTATTGTGATGCTGATTGGGCTGGAAGTGCAGATGACAGAAAAAGCACTTCTGGTGGATGTTTCTATTTGGGAACCAATCTTATTTCATGGTTCAGCAAGAAGCAGAACTGTGTGTCCCTATCTACTGCAGAAGCAGAGTATATTGCAGCAGGAAGCAGTTGTTCACAACTAGTTTGGATGAAGCAGATGCTGAAGGAGTACAATGTCGAACAAGATGTCATGACATTGTACTGTGACAACATGAGTGCTATCAATATTTCTAAAAATCCTGTGCAACACAGCAGAACCAAGCACATTGACATTAGACATCACTATATCAGAGAGCTTGTTGATGATAAAGTTATCACACTGGAGCATGTTGACACTGAGGAACAAATAGCAGATATTTTCACAAAGGCATTGGATGCAAATCAGTTTGAAAAACTGAGGGGCAAGCTGGGCATTTGTCTGCTAGAGGAATTATAGCAACTACTGCTATCTGAACGTGCCCAAACGTCTCACTTAACATTAATAGCACGTTCACTACTGAACCAAAGCAAATTCGACCGTTGCTTCACACGTCCCTCTACATTCCTCATTCAAACTTATATTTTCGTGGTAATCTCGTTTTCAGCATTCCCCAACAGCTCTCAGAAATTTGCGCAACCATTCCAAACGCTCTGCTTTTCCATGGCTACCTCACCAAAAGAAACTTCAGCTCCTGGTTCACCCTCTGCACCATCATCTCCATCATCCACCAAAACACCAGCAAACCAGGAACGACCTGAATTCAATATCCAGCCCATACAAATGATTCCTGGTTCAGCCCCTGTTCCTGAAAATCTGGTTCCCAAACGACAACAGGGTGTGAAGATTTCTGAAAACCCTAGCCTTGCAACAAGTCCTAGGGAAGTAGACACGGAGATGGACAAGAAGATCCGCAGTATTGTGAGTAACATTCTGAAAAATGCTTCTGTCCCTGATGCTGATGAAGATGTCCCAACATCTTCCACCCCAAATGTTTCTGTGCCTGATGTTGATAAAGATGTTCCAACATCTTCCGCTCCAAATGCTGAAGCCCTCCCTTCACCCAGTGAAGAGGAATCAACAGAAGAAGATGATCAAGCCACAGAAGAGACCCCTGCACCAAAGGCATCAGAACCTGCTCCAGGTGACCTCATTGACCTCGAAGATGTAGAATCTGATGAGGAACCCATTGCCAACAAGTTGGCACCTAGCATTGCGGAAAGACTACAAAGCAGAAAAGGAAAAACCCCCATTAAGAGGTCTGGACGAATCAAGACTATGGCCCAGAAGAAAAGCACTCCAATCACTCCTACCTCATCCAGACGAAGCAAAGTCGCAATTCCTTCCAAGAAGAGGAAAGAAATTTCCTCATCTGATTCTGATGATGATGTCGAACTAGATGTCTCGACATCAAAGAGGGCCAAGAAATCTGGGAAAAAGGTGCCTGAAAATGTCCCTGATGCATCATTGGACAACATCTCATTCCACTCCATTGGCAATGCAGAAAGGTGGAAATTCGTGTATCAACGCAGGCTTGCTGTAGAAAGAGAACTGGGAAGAGATGCCTTGGCTTGCAAGGAGATCATGGACCTCATCAAGACTGCTGGACTACTGAAGACAGTCACCAAGTTGGGAGATTGCTATGAAAGTCTAGTCAGGGAATTCATTGTCAACATTCCCTCTGACATAACAAACAGAAAGAGTGATGAGTATCAAAAGGTATTTGTCAGACGAAAGTGTGTTAGATTCTCCCCTGCTGTAATCAAAAAATACCTGGGCAGACCAACAGATGGAGTGGTGGATATTACTGTCTCTGAGCATCAAATTGTCAAGGAAATCACTGCCAAACAAGTCCAGCATTGGCCAAAGAAAGGGAAGCTGTCTGCAGGGAAGCTAAGTGTGAAATATGCAATCCTGCACAGGATTGGAGCTGTAAACTGGGTACCCACCAATCACACTTCCACTGTTGCCACAGGGTTGGGTAAATTTCTGTATGCTGTTGGAACCAAGTCCAAATTTAATTTTGGAAACTATATTTTTGATCAAACTGTTAAGCATTCAGAATCTTTTGCTGTCAAATTACCCATTGCCTTCCCTACTGTATTGTGTGGCATTATGTTGAGTCAACATCCAAATATTTTAAACAACATTGACTCTGTGATGAAGAGAGAATCTCCTCTATCCCTGCATTACAAACTGTTTGAGGGGACACATGTCCCAGACATTGTCTCGACATCAGGGAAAGCTGCTGCTTCAGGTGCTGTGTCCAAGGATGCCTTGATTGCTGAACTCAAGGACACATGTAAGGTGCTGGAGGCAACCATCAAAGCCACCACAGAGAAGAAAATGGAGCTGGAACGGCTGATCGAAAGACTCACAGACAGTGGCATTGATGATGGTGAAGCAGCTGAGGAAGAAGAAGCAGCTGAGCAAGAAGAAGAGGCAGCTGAGGAAGAGGAAGATGTAGCAGAGGATACAGAATCGGATGATGATGATTCTGAAGCCACCCCATGACCATCAGACCTTTATTTTTACTGGCTATAGGGGCATGTCCCTTTGAACAATGGTTACTATTGGTCTGTAATATTTGCACCTTAAGCTCATGCATTCTACTTTTGTCAAATTCTGTCTAAAAATGGGAGTAATAGTTATGCATGATTTGGGAGTAATGGTATTAATATGTATGCAATAGTAGTATTATGCATGATGTATGATTTTGAGAAGTAGGATACGATGTATGCATGATTCATGATTTTGAGGGGGAGACTGCTGCTGATGATGACTGATGTAAGCTACTAGTAGCTGATAGAAGATGCTGCAGTAAGAGCATGAAGACAGGGGGAGCAAAAAACTGATGTCACATGAGATGTCTCGACATCCTGGAAAAGACTAGTAGCTGATAGAAGATGCTGCAGTAAGCATGGAGACAGGGGGAGCAGGAGCAGAAAGCTGATGTCACGTGAGATGTCTTGACATCCTGGAAACGACTTGCAACTTGTCTAAACTACAGATTCCGCTGTGCTTGATTACTCTGATAATGAAAGTTGCTGATCCCACTTGCATAACTGCTCGTACCTGCTCAGGAAGTGTCTAAGTATGTTTTAGACAAAATTTGCCAAAGGGGGAGATTGTTAGTGCTTAGCTTTACTAAGCTTTAAAAGATTGGCTAAGATTTTGTTAAAACATAAGCACTTAGACAATGAAGGAAAGCTGGAGTTGCTGCACATGATGTCCAACGTTATGTCAAAGAATAAGATCGGGCTGCACAATGCACAAGGCAAGATAAAGTGTCAAATGAAGAATTGAAGCTGCAGGATTCACGATGTCGGATACAATGTCCAGGACATCCTGCCCGAAAATACTGGAGTTGCTGAAAGCATTGAAGTTGCAGGATCCACGATGTCGGACACGATGTCCTGACATCCGGCCCGAAAATACTGGACATATAAATCTGTTATATCTTTAACAGATTATTGTGCAGTTAGCAAGAGATAAGATGATCTATCTTTAGGAACGAATTAAAAGATAATTAAAGTTCGAATTACAAACTAGAAGAGTTCGTTCAGGGATTAAAGATTAAAGATTAAAGATAAAAACTAAAAGATCAAACTTGATCTTTTAGATCTTTAAGTGCAGATTTTTCAAGAAAAGGATAGATCTCTTCCAGCACAAGAAGTTGCAGCCAAGATACGCTCACTGCTATATAAACACGAAGGCTGCACGAGTTCTGTACCAAGTCCGGGATTGAAGAGTTATTTTGTGAGTTTTGGGACTTGAGTCTTTTGTGAGCCACCTTGATGTTATCCTAACATCGAGTGTTGGACCTGAGTGTGTAGAGTTGATCTCTTGTGTGTAGAGTTGATCTCTAGTGTGTAGAGTTGATCTCTATTGTTCAGAGAGCAATCTCTGGTGTGTCTTTGATTTGTTTGTAAACACGGGAGTGTGATTGAGAGGGAGTGAGCGGGGTTTCTCATATCTAAGAGTGGCTCTTAGGTAGAGATTGCACGGGTAGTGGTTAGGTGAGAAGGTTGTAAACAGTGGCTGTTAGATCTTCGAACTAACACTATTTTAGTGGATTTCCTCCCTGGCTTGGTAGCCCCCAGATGTAGGTGAGGTTGCACCGAACTGGGTAAACAATTCTCTTGTGTTATTTACTTGCTTAATCTGTTCATACAGTCAAAGACAATCTGCATGTTCTGAAGCGTGATGTCGTGACATCCTATACGACATCTGTCCCCAGTATCAGAATTTCAGAAGAGAAGAAGAAATCTCTCTTAAAAGGGATAGATTGTACAATGAAGACCAATCAAAATTCCTTATTGAATATGCAAGTGGTTGACCAAGGAATCTTTTTGAGAGGATAAGACAGTTCAGTTCAGAAAAACTCTTAATCTTTTGAGAGGATAAACTTTGTGTGCAATGAAAACTCTCTTTAAATTCGTGCTTCCAAGCCACCTTTGATGCCCATTCATAAAACATTTGAATAGATGTGACTCTTGGAAATTATTTTCCGAAAATCCCCTCTGGTAATCAATTACAAGACTTGTGTAAACGATTACAGGTTTTAAAAATTTGAATATAAACATTTTCAGCTGCTGGTAATCGATTACCAGAGAGCAAATCTCAATTTGAAATGATAGAATTCTTTGGTCAAACCTTTTGTTTTTTTAATTTGGAAACTTCTCCCTAAGATTCTAGAGATCAACTTGATCATATATCTTGATTTTCTTGGATTCTTGGATTCTTGCCTTGAATAAAACTTGGAAGCACTTGATCCTTTGGCATCATCAAAACATCAAAACATCTTGCTTCTACATAGGAGTCATTTGACTTAATCCATCAAAAAATCCTTCAACTATTTCTCGTCCTTGGAAAATTCTTTTTGCAAGAATCAACTGCTTCTTTCATTCTTCCTCACTACGAGGCTATGAAAACAAAACAACGATTGGTACCTCAAAGCCTTACACTGGGGCAATGAGGGGCATCGTGCATGAGCCTCAAGTGAACCTAGGGGCAGATTAGAAGTTCTCACCCAATAGGTTCCCTCCTACAAGGTCATGACGAAAGACAACGATTGGTACCTCAAAGCCTTACACTGGGGCAATGAGGGGCACCGTGCATGAGCCTCAAGTGAACATAGGGGCCGATCAAAAGTTCTCACCCATCGATGTTTTCAACAAAAAAAAAGGGGGGGACAAACCCTAGGATTTCAATAGATTGATTAAACGACAAACAACTTTATTGCCATCACTCCAAAATGGTCAAGTGACTAAATCAAACAGAACATACACTTTGAGGGGGTTCCCGGAGAGATTTGCAAAAGATAGGATAAGGTTGCATGAATTATCACCTCTTTCAAAAGGACAGTCAATCTATGTTTTCCAAAAAAATTAAATCAAAATCAAAATCACAAAACAAGGAAAGAATGACATGAACATTGTACAAACTTTCCATTTCATTGCATTATTTCATATCAAGTCCGCATTTACCAAATTTCACAACAAAGGTTGCATGCATCTGCATCCCTAAAAATCATGTTGACTACATAGATTCCCTACATCTAAATGTCCAAATCTTTTGAATTTGGGATGACCGGCTCTCTCGACGAGTCGATCTCTTGCTTTCTCATAAGGGTGGACCCTTGGGTACTAGTTACCCTCACCGTTGAGAGGACTACACGTCCTCGCCTTGAGAGGACTACACGTCCTCACCATCGGAGGGCTGCACGCCCTCACCTCCAGAGGACTACATGTCCTCGCCTTGAGTGGGCTACACGTCCTCACCTTGGGTACTAGTACCCTCACCTTAAGAGGGCTACACGCCCTCGCCATCAGAGGACTGCATGTCCTCACCTTCGTAGGGCTACACACCCTCACCTTTAGAGGAATACACGTCCTCGCCAACAGAGGGCTGCACGCCCTCACCTTGAGAGGACTACACGTCCTCGCCAACAAAGGGCTGCATTCCCTCACCTTGAAGAGGACTACACATCCTCGCCAACAGAGGGCTGCACGCCCTCACCTCCAAAGGACTACACATCCTCGCCTTGAGAGGGCTGCACGCCCTCACCTTTAGAGGGCTACGTGTCCTCATTTTCAGTGTGCTCCACATCCACACCTTAAGAGGATTTAAGGTCCTCTGCCCTTAAATGCTTAACCGAGACTTTCACTCCCGGTTAAGGGGCCAGTAGTTTCCTTTTAATGGTTCCTAGGCCACCCCCTGATATTGGAGGAGGGCCAACTGTGCAAGCACAACCAGAAAGGGAGGCTATCACACAGCTACTATGCATACCGGGGCAAGATTTCACCCGTGCCGCTGCAAAGAGACGAGTGCGGATCATGCGCACCAACATGACCACTCTTACACAGATATAGATGACATTGCTACTTAGCAACATTCTGCCCAGCGACCGCATTGCCAATCTCCCCCTGCAAAAGTATCAGTTGGTCTGTGTCGTCCCGACGTGGGTAAGTATGCATATGGTTCAACTGATTTCTGATACCATCTATTGTTTGCAGGGATCGCACCCACAAAGACACCCAGTGGACTCGAAAAAGTCAAACAGGGCCCTGGGGTTTCCAGCTCTGGTTACGGGCCTCTATCAGTCCTACAGGGTGCCCGTACCCCCCCGGCAAGGTCACGTCATCATAGGTAAGTATGCACATCGCTCAACTGATTTCTGATTTCATCTATTGTTTGCAGGGATCGCGCCTGCAAGACACCCAGTGGACCCGAAGAAGTCCAACAGGGTCTTGGAGTTGTCAAGCTCTAATTACGGGTCTCTGTCAGTTCTACGGAGTACCTGTCACCTCCAGCAAGGGCATCAGGCCCCCTACCAATCGAGCTTTCATCAAGAAGTTCTGCGTCTCCAGGCAGGCGCAGGGCGAAACACCACAGCAGCCTGGCGATGGCCGGCAGCGGGCAACAGACGCACCGCCACCTCTAGAGTTCACCTCAGCTCATCCGCAAAAAGGTTAGAGCGTTGCCTACGACACATGGCCGACCAGCAGGCGACCAAGTCCAAAGCCAAAGGTAAGCAAAGTACTAGGTCCGTGACCTACAAGCCATCATGCGTCCAGCTCAAGACGTTAAAGAAGCGCTACTAGGAGGCAACCTAGTACCTTTTAAATTTCTGCCTGCTATTTGATCACTTTTTATAGTAGGACGCACCTAGTTGCTCATGATCCTGGGAATTTAAATAAAACAAGCGCAAGCTCGGAAGGTAGTCATACCTTACAAAACATATATATGTATGTTTAGGTAGTGAAAATACCTTAGATATGCACGTATGTAAACAAAAAAACACTTCACAAAATATATATATGTATGTTTAGGTAGAAAAATACCTTAGATATGCATGTATGTAAACAAAAAAAACTTCACAAAATATATATATGTATGTTTAGGTAGAAAGATACCTTAGATATGCATGTATGTAAACAAAAAATACTTCACAAAATATATATGTATGTTTAGGTAGAAAGATACCTTGGATATGCATGTATATAGCAAAAATACCTTACAAAACATATATATGTATGTTTAGGTAGCAAGATACCTTGGATATGCATGTATATAGCAAAATACCTCATGAAAAAAAAACAAACAAGAAAAAGAAATAAACAAATAAAAAAAAGAAAAAAAAGAGAGAAAAAAGAAAAATAAGTTGTCTAGCTGAAAAACCAACATGCTTTTGAAAAGAGATGATTTCAAACTTTTCTTTGAAAAAAATTCATTGATCATAACTAGTTTTTGAAAAAAATGTGTCTACACCTGAAGGGTGAATACTGTGAAATTTCCCCGGACGCCCGAAATGGACTCGGATGAATGCACAAATTGATAAAAGAACATATTTTGGAAACATTGGGTTGATTTAAAATAGAGGAAATGAATCCTGAGCCCTAGCATCACATGACCATAAAAGTTTGACACTTGAGTGTCCACATAGGTGCATGCATGACCAGTTTTGCATGAAGTTTCCAAATCATCATTTTTGCATTTGTGTCATGGAAATAATGTGGGGCATCCCTTTTATCCTTGAACCAAACCAAACCATGACATGTACCATGCCTAGCCATTCTACAAGTCTTGAGCCAAGATCCTGACTCACCATAAACCTTGACCCAGGGTGAGAATGTCAATCCTTACCCTCGGAAGCAAAAAAGAATAGAAGGGAAATTTCCAATCAAAGAAAAAGAGAAGGAAAATTTCCAATCAAAGGAAAAAAGGAAACAAGGAAATTCCCAATCAAAGAGAGGGAGAAAGAAAAAAGAAAAGAAAGAAAAGTCCCAACCAAAGAATGAGAGAAAGTAAAGAAAAAAAAAAAGAAGAAAGCTCTTGGTCAAAGAAACCAGAAGAAATGTGCAGAGGTCTTTAGACCGGACAATATCTGAACAATACAGAATTGTCACCAAATGAACAAAAAGAAGGAAAGGAAACCATGACCTAAAATGGTCTTCTCCCTTTAATTGCCAACCAAAATCAGTGCGCTAGCGACTTTTTCGCCCCACACTAAACAAAAACAGAAAAGGAAAAGCCAACAAAAAATCAAAAGCCAAAAACACACAAAAGCCGAAAAACCCACCAAAAGAACCCATTCCCAAGGGAAGTCCTATTGATCCATGATCACACATGTAATTTTTTATTTGATAGGAAATAATTTGCAAAGTCAAGTCATGATATATCTATGGTTCGGAATTAGGATGAAACACTTACCTGTGCGAGATTGATACACTTTGAGTGATTTTCTTCTATTTTGTCGAACCCAGTGTTTCCTCTAAATGTTCATTTAGAAAACGAAATGCTAACATCCAAAATCTCAGTTAAGGTTATGGGGGATTTCATCAGCAGACTCTCCTTCCCCAGTAAACGCATTGTTTTTCACTCAAAAAAGCGTATGCTGCTCTAATCAGTTGGAATATTTATCTCTTTACTAAAGCATGTTTGCATTTTAGCAAAGAAAACACCGAGACTTTTTCAAGTCTCACAAGTTATCCAGAACTACGTAGGTCTGAGTTCCTCATTGGAGGATACGTAGGAGCAAAAGCCTCGCTTTTGTCGACCACACTGCTTTCTGTTACCATGACCCAAGAGCTGGTAGCCTGCGGAGACACCTTACGGTGATTCGCACCTCGAGTGTGATTGATAAGCGGAGGCCAACATGGTCATCTGCACCCTTTCCGAAGATGTAGGCATCTTCTGGTGGAGACTTTTTCAAGTCTCACAAGTTATCTAGAACTACGTAGGTCTGAGTTCCTCATTGGAGGATACGTAGGAGCAAAAGCCTTGCTTTTGTCGGCCGCCCCATAATCTTTGTCATACTGACCCTGAGGTCATGTGACATGCACCCTTGTGTCATCCAGAGGCGGCGGGCCCGATGACACGCAGAGACAAAATTTGGTCATTCTGCACCCTTGTGTCATCCAAAGGCGGCGGACCCGATGACACGCGGAGATACCTTACGGTTATCCGCACCCTTTTGTCATCCAGAGGCGGCGGGCCCGATGATACGCGGAGATACCTTACGGTTATCCGCACCCTTTTGTCATCCAGAGGCGGCGGGCCCGATGACACGCAGAGACAAAATTTGGTCATTCTGCACCCTTGTGTCATCCAGAGGCGGCGGGCCCGATGACACGCGGAGATACCTTACGGTTATCCGCACCCTTGTGTCATCCAGAGGCGGCGGGCCCGATGACATGCAGAGACTGACATAGTCTTCTGCACCTTTTGTTCCTCCGGGAACAACGAGTCATTTACATGCGGAAATTTTACGGTCACCCGCGACTCTCGTCAACCGAGAGGAACGAAATTAGTGTCATACCCTAATTTCGTCCGGGGATCTTTGCTTGATGACATGCGACCTTTGTTTGGTCCTTGTGAGGTGCTTGGCACCCATCATTAGGCAATTTGTGAAATTCCGGGAACAACAAGTCATTTACATGCGGAAATTTTATGGTCACCCGCGACTCTCGTCAACCGAGAGGAACGAAATTAGTGTCATACCCTAATTTTGTCCGGGGATCTTTGCTTGATGACATGCGACCTTTCTTTGGTCCTTGTGAGGTGCTTGGCACCCATCATTAGGCAATTTGTGAAATTCCGGGAACAACAAGTCATTTGCATGTGGAGATTTTATGGTCACCCGCGACTCTCGTCAAATCGAGAGGAACGAAATTAGTGTCTTGTCTTTACTTTCCTTTTATCTCCAATAAAAGACAAGTAAAGAGGGGCAACTGTCATACCCTAATTTCGTTCAGGGACCTTTGCTTGATGACATGCGACCTTTCTTTGGTCCTTGTGAGGTGTTTGGCACCCATCATTAGGCAATTTGTGAAATTCCAGGACATGCCGGAAAACCAAAAAATATTGATGCACAATCCGTAAGTTTCCGTGACACACCGGAAATCAAATGGAAGCATCGTTGCATAATTAAGTGGGATTTCGTAACATTCCGTAAGTCAAAAAGGGGATGATTATGTAATCCGCAAGGTTCTGTAACATTACGGAAAGAAAACAAGTATCGTTACGAGATTCGTAAGTTTCTGTAACTTTACGAAAAAAGAATCACCAAAAAAGGTAAAGGGGTGAACTTATCAAGATAGGGGTGTAAATAGCAATTCAAATCTAGGCCCTTCCAGAACATTTTGGAAGTTGGGTTGCTTAAGGAGGAAGCAACTGGGCGGCAAGCTCCTCCACGTTTTTGAAAAATGGTTTTCGGGGCTTCCGCGGCTTCCGTAATACTTCCGTAAAATTTCCGAAAACCTTGGGTAAGCATATTCCACTTAACATTGGTGAAAGGGAAGAGAAAAAAGATGAAAATCAAATTCGAAAACAGTTCCGTAAGGCTTCCGTAACTTTTCCGTAAAATACGAAAAGGGGGGTGAACTTAGTAATTCGGGTGCGCTTAGAAATCTTCTTCATTAAGTCTTTGGGCGGCAAGCACCTCCCTTTTTTTCTATAAATAGGGGAGGGGGGGAGCTGTTTCAAAATGTTCAAGACCCTTTTGGCTATGCATTTCGGCTATTTTGGGCAAAAAACACGTTTTCGTGAAGAAAAATCAAGTCGAAGTACTTCCGTAACGCTTCCGTAAGCGATTCTGTGGAAATTCTTCATCGTTCTTCGTCGTTCTTCACCGTTCTTCATCCGTTCTTCGTTCGTTCTTCGTTCTTCAACGGGTAAGTTTTCGAATCCGAGACTTTCAATTCATTTCTTGTTTTGTGTACTTTCACTTTAATTTCGTTTACTTTCAGTTTTCTTTTCTTCCGTTTTTAACGTGCTTTAACCGTTTATTTAAGTCGTTTTCTCGTCTAATAAATGATAAAATGAATTTCAACCGATCATTTGTGTTGTAATCTCGTTTAATCACTATTAAAACGAAATCTAACCGATCGTTCACGCTATAACCTCGGTTAAACCAAAAAAAGTTAAATAATAATAAAATAATCAAAATATCTTGAAAAATAATAATAAAATAATCAAAATATCTTTGAATAAAATAATAAAAAAAATCAATCGGACGTTTTTCTTTGGAAGTTTCCTTGAATGAATTGATTAATAACCAAAGTGAAACTAAGACTAAAATCAACTCACAAATCAAGTTTTTTCTAAAAAATCACTAAAAACCGTTTTAAGGTCCAACGCCTTAAACGGTCCTCTTTGCTTTTATCGGTTAACATGGACCGTTCAAAAGCATAAAATCAACATGTGACTTTACCGCTTTTGCAAGAACTACGTAGGTCTGATTTCCTCATCGCAATTGAGGATACGTAGGAGCAAAAGCCCCGCTTTTGTCGACCACCCCAAGAGATCGTTAATGGTCCAAATGCCTTAACGTTTCTCTCCTTTCACCCCAAGAGATCGTTAATGGTCCAAATGCCTTAACGTTTCTCTCCTTTCAAAAACAAGAGATCGTTAATGGTCCAACGCCTTAACGTTTCTCTCCTTTCAAAATCAAAAGACCGTTTAATGGTCCAACACCTTAAATGACCTTTTGTTCAATAAAAACATATTTTGCAAAAAAAGACAAAAACAACTTAACCAAACACTTTGTTCCGAAAGAACTACGTAGGTCTGATTTTCTCATCCCAATTAAGGAATACGTAGGAGCAAAGGGAAACACCCTTGTCGACCACAAAAAGAGAAAAAAATATAAAAAGGGTATAAAGGATATAAGGACATAAAAGGGAACGTAAAAATCAAAGTCATGTTTGTACATTCGATTAAAGGCTGTCGTCCCTTGTGACGGACGTGTGGGGTGCTAAAACCTTCCCCGCGCGTAAATACAACTCCCGAGCCTTTCACTTAAAAGTTCGTAGGTCGCGTCTTTTCCGGTTTTTCCGACGTTTTCCTCAAATAAACGTTGGTGGCGACTCCGCGCGTATTCCTTTCGTGGAACACGCATCCCGCGAGTCACGCGTCGCCCTCCCGTCGAAGGGTAGGTTGCGACAATAGGCAACATCGTAGAAAGTCTTCACTTTCTACGACGGTTTATTAAAAACACATATTAGAAAAACACACCCTTCTAAGACGATTCTTTGCTAAAAATCGTCTTAAAATGGTACTTTTCTAAGATGACTCTTAGTTAAAAACCGTCTTAGAAAGTTTACCTTTCTAAGACGATTTTCCAAATAACCATCTTAAAATGTCCTTTTTTAAACAAAAAATATTTAAAATATTTGAATATTCTAAGACGATTTTTGAGAAAATCGTTTTAGACAGTATATATTCTAAAACAATTTTTCAAAGAATAGTCTTATAATGCTTTTTTTTTAAAAAAAAAAAATATTATTTTAAAGGTTGTTACATGCAGTGCACCTTACCTTTTGGTAACCATGTTTGCCGTATGGAGTCTCTTCGCCTTTTGCTGCTAAAGGTTATGTTACCAATCACCACAAAAGCCTTTTGTGCACTGTGGTTAGAAGACTTGTCACCCTCCAGTTTGGCTTGTTCGACTTGCTGTCAGTTCCATTTCCAATGTTGAAACTGCCTTATCTAGTGACCTATTTTTATTATTTGTGCACAAACAAACACTAATACAACATCAAAACAAATTAAAGGAGTGATTTTTATTCATCTATTAACTAAAGTCTACTAATACGCTAGCACTTTAATGCACTATTATGTCAGTAATTGCAAGATTTATATCTTACTTGATAGCTTGATGGGTCTTCACGACTTCCTCCATTATGTAACCAGGTCTGCCTTCAATCTAATTCTATTTGGAACAATAGAAATTTAATTTTTCACATACTTTGGAATAAAAAGCACTATAATTTATATGTATATGTACTCACTCGCTTATGATCAGAATCAGGTCTGGGTGGTAGTGTATTTTTAGGTCTAGGTGGTACATACGTTGGAACCTGCCTTTCCCCTCATCTTTTCTTTTCTATCTCAGTGCCGACCAGCAATGTCGGCACAATTTATATGGTTAATGCCAATAATGAGACTTTCAACTCATCATAGCCATGAAATTTTGGTGGGTCTTGAGCATATCATGTGAGAAGGAGTGGAATGTTCATTGTAAAAAAAAATCAATGTGTGAAGCAAAGTGTTTATATTGCTTTAAAATAGACAAGAGAGCTAACTATTGATGCTATTTTGTCAATTAGTTATTGACACAAAGATATCGACAACCACGTATATGAAGAACAGGCCTGAAATCACTAAGCTTTTAAAAAATGCTAGTTTTGCTTATAAACAAGCATAATTATTTATCAATTCCCAAAGTAGGTTGAGAGTGAAAGATTGGTGAATCACACTATAGGAGTTTATTGTTAGTCGTCTTATACGACTAACTTTTGTATAGAAAACATTTTCCAAAACTTGTATAGTTCCCTAATTTATGGTTATTTTGTAATAATTTTGTAAATAAATCTTGTTTTATTGTTAAAATTGTCTCTAGAATATTTCCATTGAATTTAATGATGAAATTTGTGTAATTTCAGGTTGAAAAGAGGCTAAGTCATGAAGTGCTAAAAGTGACAATTGAGCTCAGCTCATCAGTTGGGCTAAGCGTGCATTCATTGCTAAGCGTAGCTTCAGCGCGCTTAGCGCGACAGAAGAATTTGGTAGAGCATCAATATCAAGGTCGCGTGCTAAGCACGAGATCAGTCATTTTTTATTTTTAAGTTCCCCATGTGTATCAATCCTACAGTCTATCTGACACCATGATATTTCTAATGATGGATTTGTGAGTTTATGTTTTTCACTACTAGAAAAAACACTTTTAACATCAGTTATTTTAGATATTCAACATCGATTTCGAACCGATGTGTAAAGTGTCAACGTTTAAAGTATGAACGTTAACATCGGTTATAAAAACCGATGTTAAAATACACTATATGACATCGGTTTTCAAGAAAACCGATGTTGTGGTGCACTTATAATATCGATTTTTCTAAAAACCGATTTTATCATGCAAAAAAACATCATTTTTTAGAAAAATTGATGCTGTAGTGCAAAAAAAACATCAATTTTTCTAAAAAACCGATGTTGGATTGTATATTCTAAAATACTTTTTGATCAAAAACCGATGTTGAATGTGCTTACGACATCGGTTTTTACAGAACCGGTGTAGAAAGTATCTTTACAACATCGTTTTTTATCATAACCGATGTTGTAAATGCACTTTCTACATCAATTGTAAACCAATCGGTGTTATTTTTTTGCAAAATTTTAAAATATTTTATTTATTTTTACAATGAACCAACCATAACTATCTTACAAAAAATATATTAATGTTATTCTAATATAAAATGTTATACCCAACTAAATAAATCAAATATAAGGAGTTTTATACATACGCTATTAATTCTTAATTTACCTATCACTTGAAGTGTGAAGGTGTAGGATGTAGAAATAAATGCACAAGTAAGATAATAAATGGCATAGTTCAGGAACATTTAATCAATCAATGCACATGGAATTTAATTAAAGTGAATCATCATAGTAAGATAATAAACAATGACCTACTACCACTGCAATCCTTTCCAAAAGAGTTCAAGAAAAAGAAGGATGCGAGAAAGATATTGGACTTGGGTAACACATCAAGAATAGGAAAGAAAATGGGAATAACTTCTAGAAAAAAAGAATTAAAAAAAATGTAGGATTTCAAAATTAGTAGAGATTTTTCTTAACAAAAACTAGACGTAGAAAGATGCCACACTATATCCTAGAAACACATGCCAACACTGAATAATAATAATATTACAATAAAGTAATTAAACTACTGCAAAAACCATTATAAAATAATAATTTAAATAACCATCAATTTGGTCCCTAAACTATTACTTTTTCGTAAATAGTGCCAAAAGTATTGGAAATTATATGAATAGTTCCTAAGTATTATAAATTTTAAGATAACAAAGTAATTGTATAAATATTAGTCTCTCTAAGTATTGCAAAGTCCTTCAAATTACACAATTATAAATTGTGCACAAAAATTATTCATCTTCATATTTATAGATTTGCTGCCATAATTAATTGGTACATTGATAAAGGGATGAACATGATTATGCTTCCTAAAAGAGTAGTAGAAGTAATAGCATTTTGTAGCAACTCAATATTTTTCTTGGGGCCAATATCATCTAACAAAACACCATCAGCTATGGAAGCCTGTAATATGTGAGCCCTGCAATGAAAAAAACTACATCTAAATTAAAGAAAATTAAAGAGGAGGGATTTCAGTCCAAGTGTCTCTCTATAGCATCATTACCATGATTGTACAAACAAAGAGACAAGGAACATTCATCTTCAGTGTATAAATCACATTAAAAATGAAGAATAAGAAATAAATGTTGAAGAATAGAAAAAATAATGGCTCATTCAATACTTTCAAGACAACCTTTCATGAGAAACATATAATTTACATATGGCAAATAATTATAGCACATTGCATTTGCATTCTACAACTGCTTCTTTGAAATTGAATTATGATATGGAATGATGACATTTAATGCAAACTAATAACTACTTTACCGGGGAACATAAATGATATACCTTCCGGATGCTCATTGCTACCTCAACGATGAAATAAGCACAGGTTGATCTCAAATTGAATTCTAGACTCACATTATCTGATGTAGGTAGGCAATAACAAAATATGGTTAGAATTTAGTTTGCATAGGGAACAAAAATTAATAAAATGATAGATTTAAGCATGTCAAAAGCAAAATAAGATTTTCTAAAAATCTTGTGTGCAACCAATATTAACATATTGTTTCCCTATAAAGCATAAACACCTCCAACTATGGTACAAACTGCACAATCCTCCATTGTGGTAACCAAACTGTGAAAAAAGCTAGCAATCATTGACGTACTACAAGGAAGACCATTGTGTATAATACGAGTAGGCAAATGTTCAACAAAAATTTATTTCATGTTTTCTCTCTAGACAACCTGAAGAACATCCATGAATATTTTGGTTTTAGCAAAATGAAACAATTCATATTTTGATAACACTATCCCAGAGAAAATAAAATTCCAAAAACAGGCAATAACCCCTAGATTAGAAAGTGTTTAATACGAATCAAATTACACAAAAGGATAAGTTCAGGCTTACCTCCCAAATGATTTGAACATAAAACAACAATTCTAGAACCATGTGCAATAAAAGATCTTATCATGGAACGTGTCCTGCCCGTATGACGGCAAGTTATCTTACCAAGAAACCATCAACATCAACATGCTTCCTTTGGTGATCTATGGCCCTTGGCTATTTTCTAAGTTCCATATTGGTGAAACTTGTGAACTGTGCGACCAAGAATATCACTGCAAGTGGAGGAGGTTGGTTAGCAGGGAACAATATTAACATAAACCATTTGAACCTGTTCTACTTGTTCCTGTCAATATATATTGAGCTTCATGTAATGTCTTGAGTTAGAGCTATAGTTTCGAAGAAATTCATCTGAAAATCTTGGAAAGTTATATTATCGTTTCACACTTTTACATTTCTATAAAAATTATCCTTTCTATATAACATTAGCATTTCAAGAGTCCATTAAAAATTTGATTATGAAAAGCAAGACTTGGTTGAGTTTACAACAGGCTTTACAGGAAGTACAAAAAATACAATCAAGTCAAATAAGCGCCTAAAATCAGTTTAAGGAAAGAAAATATTCAACTACTGGGAAAGGAAGGATTATGGTGCCCCTACTTATCATAAAAAAAAGTTGTAGAACAATTATGTCTCAGGTTAAAGTGAAAATAAAGGAAATTTATCAATAATAATAGAAAGTGGATAAGTCTAAAATGTCATCCATATGCAACATCTTGTAAATGAGCCATGAAAAAATTGGAAACAATTTATTTTATAGAAGTAAACTAACCACACCCCTGAACATGTAGAAACCATTTACCTAATCCACTGTTACTCAATTGGAAGCAACATTAATCAACATAAATTAGTTCTCTGAAAATGTCATAAATATTACTCAGATTTGAAAATTTTTACATAGTACGTTCATTCTTTATAATTTTAAACCAAAAAGAAAACATTTTTCTTCTTTTATTTTAATTATTAAAACTATCCACTTTCCTTTCTTTGGAAATTAAACATTCACGCTTTATCATTCCTACCATCATCAAGGTTACTACTTACTGCTACCACCACTCTACGTACTATTCTGAAAGTCCCAAAAACTAAAAGTATAATTTTTTTTTAATTCTAAAGGAAAACCATGCACCTCATTGAAAATGTAAACAAACCTGGAAACACAAGTTGTTTCACTGTTATATCAATTAAATAAAAATATAAGCTAAAAAGAATAAACATGACATCTTTGCAATCAAATTCATGGTATCACTTCTCCATCATGTGCTCAAATTATATGCATAATCTCCAAGATATCAAGAACCATACTAAGTTATTTTTTTATTATCAACGAAACCGTATGATCTGAAGAGAATGGAGACAATTCGTAATTGTATATCAATATTTGATTGAAGATATATAAATGCACATGACAATGAGATATAGTTTATTTTTCCTGTATGAAAATGCACATGTGGTAGTCTTTGGTTTCTATTTATAAGAAGCAGGGGAAAGTTCAGAGAAGAACCTGAATCTGAATTTGAAGCATCCACCATCTCACAATCAAACAACATAATTAGGAGACAAAAGAACCCTTTAATCAGGTTGCTACAGAACCACATATATCTGGAAATTCTAGGCTAAAAAATGTTCATTTTCACATTCCTAAATGGCTCATCAAAAAATTTAAAAGTTGTTATATATGATCAAACAAAATGAGTTTAGCTAGAACAACACACAACTCTGTGGAACATGAAAATGCATAGGTTTGTAGTTCTTTACCAAAACAAAAAATAAAAAAGATTTATTATCTAATAACAAATATTGCTGCCAAGGCACATGAATTTTTCTAACTAGTCTGCCACTTAAATATGTTGCTAGTACTATTTAAGTTGGAAAATATAAAGTTTAAGGCTCCCACGGTTACTTAGGACTAGAGTAAGCTTTTCTCTTTATTAGTTTAAGTCACACCTCATGCATTTAAGTCAAAACAACAGTTGTTCCATAGATATGATTCTTTTTTAAATTATGATTATAATTACTATAATTGTATAATAAATATAAATTTCCACTAAACAAATCATGGAGAAGAAGAAAAACCGTAATTATATGATTAAATTCTAAATTGAGGATTTATATATAGGTACTAAACTAGCTAATTAATGGGTGTGCCTATAAAAAAAAACTAATTAACGAACATGCATTACAATAATAAAGTTAGAATACATAAACTTATTAGTATATTCACGAGTTATTTTAAAATATGGAAAAAAAAATCAATACGACAACAGGAATCATGTACTAATTGATCAATTAAAATTCCGTTTCTCTACCTCTGACCAGTGTCCTTTATATATATATATATATATATATATATATATATATATATATATATATATATATATATATATATATATATATATATATCAACCACTTCTTTAACCAACAGTTTGATTCATGACTTCTGTATTTTTCTCTCTTCTCTCGTTCTCCTCATCCATTTGAGCTCCTGTGACAAGCATTTATTAATTAGTTTCATTTTTTTAATTTTATATATGATTCTTTTTTTCTAATTTCATGTTAATTTCATGTTCATAGACTTCTAAATTTTCTAAACCTGAGACTTGGGATTCAGTTTTTCACATTATTTGACTTTCTTTAATTCTCTTTCCTTCTTTCAACTTTCATCCCTCAAGAAACATGGACCGGCCAAGGCGGTAAATGCTTATAGCTGAAAAATGCAGCATCCATAATGGACCAAATATTAAAGATCTGCATTAAGTATTTTAGAATTCTTACGATTCTTAAGGTTTTATTTGTATGCATGGAAATATGAATTGCATACCAATTGGACTATAATAAGAACAGGTAAAAGTTTTTTTTTTTTTACCTTCTAGTATAAATCAGAAATTCAAAATTCTTATGATTCTTCAAGTTTCATATGTATGATTTTTAAAATTTGTGGTGTCTCCGTGTTCATACCCAATGTCACATCTGTGCTTCCTAAGTTTAAAACCGAAACCAACACCAATTCAGTTTATTTGCATGAGAGATCTATCTAATCCTAAGACAAAGATGCAATCTACATTTATTCCAAATAAAAGTAGGATTTGGGTCTTATTCTTTAACCCTAACTAACTATATGGTCGAAATAGCTTAGAACTAAAACCTAAACTATTCCATGAAATTGAAAGAAGGCAGTAGTAGTAGTAATAAGGAAAAGACGCTAACCCTGACAATAATTTTGTATTGAAGAGCATGAGGAAGCTTGTATCTGACAATCAAGACATTGGGGTCTCTGTGCAGCTGCATGAAGAACATCAAAAACAAAGAAAAGTTAGGGTTTCGCGATGACACTGGGAAGTGAGAGCAAGGAGGAAGGAGAACGGGGGTACATGCGGAGGATGTTGTTGATAGTGTGCTCCTCTTACTCGATGGTGAAGGATGACGCATTGATGATCTTCGTGTCCATCTCATAAGAAAACCTATTTTTTTTTCGAAATTGAAAGGAAAAAAAGAATGAGAAAGTGAAAAAATGGAAGAAAGAGAAAAGAAGAATTGAAGATTGAGAGAATAGATAGTTACTTTTTTGTGCCTTCAGGGACGACGAAACGCTCGTAACGATCTGGGGCATTCATCGCTTCACTTCTGCTTCCTCCCTCTCACTACTCACTACTCTATCTCTCCAAATGAAATGGAAATGTTACTGCGTGCACCTATTATCATGTCTTCAATCAAAACTGGTTGGGCCCAAAATTAACTATCCTCTTAATATTAACTATATATCAACAAATAATGTTTTTATAGTTATTTAAAAATCATATTTTAATATATATTTCATTAGAAAAAAGAAGAAAAAAAACTAAAATCATAATTTAACATACTATTTCAGTTTTCAAAAGAAGAAAAATGTTTTAAGCAAATATAAAGCAAAATCGTATTTAGATAAATGATTTCTTTATTATGAAATTGTATACCAAAGTATAACTTATCTATTTTTGTAATTTAAAAAAATACCGTTTATGATCATTTTTTTTAAAACTTATTTATTTTCCTAATTAATCCGAAGTCTGAACAACGTCACCGTATGGTTAGAATGATTTTGCCTCATTAGGGATTTACCAAAATATAACTTATCCTTTTTTTCATTTTCATACAATAAATAAAATATAAGATATAAAATGAGGCTACACCTAGAGGGGTTAGTTAGCATTTGTTATTGAAAATGTTTGTATGGAAAAAAAATTTCATTGAAATAAATTATTTAAATAAATAAAATATTATAACTAAGTTACAAATTTTATGTTTTTCTATAAAATAAAAAATTTAGTAAATAATCTTAATATTTATTTATGCATATTAAAATTAAAATCAAAACATATTTACATGAATAAAAAATATTATTTTTTAAAATAATAAATTATATATATTTAATCTACAGTTAATTATACCCATAAGTAAAAGTAGCCGTAGGTATAAGTTTGTAGAGATTTTAAAATATAATGATGATTTAATATTTATTTATTGAATGATGACAAATATCTCATAAAATATACTTTTTAAATATTTATTGGACATTTTGATAATAAATAATACATACATTGTCTGTATAAATGTTTTTGTATGATAAATTTTTTATTTTTATAATAATTAAATAAAATATATTAATAATAAATTTTAATTGTTTGACGATATAATTATTTTTACCAATATTCTATAAAATTTAAACTCAACTATTAAAAATAGTTTTTTTTTTATTTTCAAATGAACTGATATGCAATAATTATTATAAATTTGCGTTATATTTAAATGATAATCATGAAATAATAAAATTAAAATTATAAAAATTATTTTAATAATTTAGTTTAATTTTAAATGCTTACTTTTGAATTTGTTATTGTTTATTAATTATTATATTTTTTAATTAAAATATAATTAATAAGTCAATATATGATTTTTTTAAAATATATAAATAATTAAAAAAGTTTATATTAACATCGGTTATTTTAAAATTGATATTGTAAGTGCTTAGACGACATCAGTTTTCAAATAACCGATGTTAAAGTCGTACTAAATCGAGCTGTTAACATCTATTATTTGAAAACCGATGTTGTAAGTGCTTAACGATATCGGTTTTCAAACAACCGGTGTTAAAACTTATTTTTTTAGTAGTGTTTGTTCACAATTTTCTTTGATTCACCTACTATAGTTAGTGATTAGACTTGTTTCCATGTTCTGAGAATGTGAACTAGTGTTTATATAATTTGTATTTGACTTATTTAAATTATTTGGTATTTGAAATTATGTAACTAGTAATTAGAATTATGTAGAAACTAATACTATTTTTAAATTATTTGTATTTGAAAATAATTAATATATCTAGATACTAATAATTTCATAAATATTTTTAAAAAATATTAATTATAGTGAGCAAAGTAGTCTGTATTATAGTGGGTTTTGAAACTTAGTGTATTACACACAAGTAAGCCTATTGTCTTACATATTCTTTTCCATGTTTATTGTTTGTGATTGATGAGTCAACTCATCAATTTATTGATGACTAAACTTATTATATTACCCTCAATTTATAGTGGGCTATCTCCAGTGTATTATATAGGGCTTTCTCCATACTGTTGCTAAGATTACCCATGGGGTTTTTACATAGGAATAGTGAGTTGTCTGTAAGTTGTTAGTTGCTAAGATTACCCATGGTGTTTTTACATAGGAATAGTGAGTTATCTGTAAGTTGTCAGTATGCAGGGACAAATATGTGATTAATAATCAGTTTGAATGGGCACAATTCTTGAGTTTTATATTTTTTGGAGGGATATCTAAGTGTTTTAATTAGAAGGGAAAACCCTGGAGATTAATCATCAATTTTCTTATTAGTGACCCCTTGTTAGTGTATATTGTTCCCAAAATAATAACGGGTGAAAATTAAGTCGTTTTAATTGTTTAGTAGAATTCTATAATTGCGAGTAAAGATTCTATAATTGCCATTATAGTTGATACTTTTTAAAAATGTGTCGATAAAATGAATTGATAAAATAATTATATAGCATAAAAAGTTTTCCACTCATTTAATCACAACCCATCATGTATGATAAGTTTATTGATTTTTCATATAATTATCTTAAATTAATCCAAACGATAACTTATAATTGTGGATGATAGTATATATAAAATTATTTTATACTTGTCACTGGATAAAGACCTGCCATGTTGGAGCTAGAAATCAGCTTTGAAAATCTTACTTAACAGAATTTGGACAGCTTTAAGAAAGACTAGAGAAAATAATGTGATTTTTTTCAAAAAAAAAAATGGTCATTGTGATATTTTTTTAAGGATTATTTTGAAGTCAACAGCTACCTCATCAACAATTCTATATGTTTATTACAAAAATAAACCAAAAGCTCAATGGAAATATATAAAACAAGGCATAAACCTAGTTGACTCTCGGTTACCTGTTATATAGTTATAATTGAATTTAAGAACAAGGTGGAAACATATAAGGTAAACTAAATATAGAGCATATTTAATAAACTTAACATTCAGTATCATAAAACTTAATAGACAAGTTGTTCAAAAGTCACATGGCTAAAAGGCCATGGAGATGCTATCACCAAAAGCAAATAAACAAACATAAAACAACCGTCTCCAACAAGGTTATCTCCTTAAAAGTAGTATATCTACAGAACATGGCAGAAAACAAAACAATCAAGGATAGAGGGGAAGACCCCCAAGGTAGAAAGCTTGCATCCGGATCTAGCATTCTCCTACTAGACAGGCTCCTTGCTCTGTCTAATCTTTCTGTTGTTTGCCAAGGAGTAACCCATGCAACATATGTGGAAGAAAAAAAAAAGAAAGGAGGAGATTTACAAGTATAATACCACTATAAATATAACTAGCCTTACACATTTACACTAGTACAAAGACGAGCAGTACAAAGGTGCATTACACAATTAGGAATTTAAGGATAAGTACTACATTTACATTGAAGGACTTATAAGTATTATCTTTACAATTGACATAATTAAGACTTCCAATGGTCCAATAGCAAATTTAAAACACAACAATGCACGTTCTAAGCCAGGAGATTACCATACAAATCACCAAGTGATAAGCTTCACAATCTAGAGCCATAACTCCCACAATTCAAGCAATTAGTCCCACTTAGCACATAAGCACATTATCACATCACTAACATATCCAGCTTTAATCTAATCACTTAGAACTTAATTGAAAGCATGCAAATCATAGATAATCAATAGGGAGAGATTCAGCCAGAGGCAATTGGAATCAATAACAATGATTTATGCCATAGAATTCTAAACCCTCGATTGGTGCAGATTGCGTTACCAAAATCAAAAATGAAAGTCAGAAACTGGAAGGGGTTTTGCACTCGAGATTGTGGAGGTGAGGTCGTTGCTATTCTCTACATACAAGAACAAAATTTGTTGATTTGAGGAAAGAAAAAGGCCAAGAGAGGGATTTCATGGATGAGAGAAAAGCATGCAATAGTGGGGTGTTGTGTGGATCGCGTATGCTAGCTTGCGTTAATCAACGGAGAAGGAGCCATGGCAGTGGGATGTTTGAGTTATGTTATTTTTAGCTTAAACATAAGAGAGAATAAAAATAAGGTGTACGGTGGTGAGGTTTAGGCTTGCCTATTGGAAATGTGGCTACCCGAGGATTTATTGTGCCTACGTTAAAAAAAGTGTTACGAGATCTCAAAGAAAGAATTTGAAGGAAAGTGGCACGTAGTGTTGCTAGATGCACAACTGGTAATATGTGGAGATACAATATAGTTATTTAAAATACTAAGAATAGCTATAGCAATTAATTATTATAACAACAATTGATGTCTTTTTAATTTGGATAAACTAGGGAGACAAGAATAAAATTTAGATGTTATTAAGATTGCACAAAAATTCTAATATAATTATTTTAGAATTTGCATCAGTTTAAGGTATATGAATTGCGTTATTTATTGATTACTCTGACTCTAAATGAGCTATAAGTGTTTTATTCTCAATATAAGTATCACTGATTATGAAATTACTATCCAAAGGTACACGTCACTAAGACACTAATTGCTCTCTCTAGCTACTTACAAACCTTAATCTAGTATTCGCATATAACATTAATTAATAATAATAACTAAAGAATTAAATAATTACTTAATTTCCATGAACATATCAGTCAATCACTCGAACACATATAATCAAAATGTTTTAGCAATTTGTAAGTTAACTCCTCAAAACAGGATATTACACGTTAAATTCATAATATATTAACAAAATGATATTTTAAATTATAAATTATAATTTTTTACACTAAGTATATTAAAAATATGTAAAATACAAACTATTCTCCTCACTCAATAGAAAATGGAACTTGAATGTTCTATCTGTATATTTTTGCTTACGTTTTATTTATTCTTTAAATTACCAATCAAATTTTTAAATGCCTACAATATGGTTAACAAATAAACAATAAAAAATATGAAAAAATATCTATTGGTTCCTAAATTAATACCTTTTATGTAACCAAAAGAAATTAATACCTTTTATTCTCAACTCTGTCTTTTATTATTTCTCTACCGGTCCACTTCTTAGAGAAGACTCTGTTCTGACCTTTGCAATTTATTTTATTTTAGTTGGTTTTCGGTTCTTCCATTTCCATAATTCTCACTTATTTTCTTTTCTTCTTCACAAATAACTTTGAATAGAAAATAATATGGGTAGGTAGCAAACACCGAATTATAAATCTAAAAAACATGAGAAATAATAAATAATAAGCAAACTACAAAAGCTGACAAATAATAGACAAATATCTTTGAGCATAACCTCTTTCGTCTTGTCATTATTTGTATTTACTTGCCATACCAAACAAATAGCATTCTAGCAACAAAGGGTTTCACTCTCTGGTATCACTCTATTTGTAAAGCACACTTTTTATTTTCCTCATTTAATTAAAGGGACAGCACACTTAAAAAAATAGGAAGAAAAAAGTGTCCAAATTCCCCCTAAAAATATAAGGAAAAAAAAAGAAGAAAGGAACTATACAACATTCATGTCTTTATTTGTCCAATATGTACGGAATATGTACGGAAAACCGCATGTGTTTATGGTTCTAAATAATTTTTAAGTGAAATCAGAAATTTTAATATACGAAAAGGAATTCATAAGACTCTGAAGTTTGGTTGAAACCATGATGATCTTCATTCATGTAATAATAATTTCTCTAAAAAACTTTGTGAGAGGGTGTGCTTATAAACCCCAACTGAAAATTCTGCCAGTGAAAGAGTGTATGTTAGATATGCCTCCAAGGTCTTTCTGCTAGGCTCACACATTCACTATGCCTATAACAATCCACAAGATGGTCAATGGTCAACCCTGCAGCTTGCATAAAAGAGTGTACTATCACTGGACCCACGAACCGAAATCCACGCTTCACCAAGTCCTTGCTAAGTGCCTCTGCCTTTGGACTCCTCAATGGCACATTTCTTGGGTATCTGTATCTGCTTATTATTGGCTTATGATTCACATAACCCCATATGTAACTACTGAATGATCCACATTCTTTTACAATCTGTGCATAAAGAACAAGAAAAATTATCTATTTTTTATTTATTTATACTTATGAATCGAAACAGATAGATATATGAGGATTTATAATAACGCATAAATTATTTTCAACTAACTGAAATAGACCTTTTGGTAGAATCAATTAACTTTGCTACCATGAAACTGAAAAGAGGAATATTTAAAATTTGCATATATAGACATGGATTGTGATCTGTACTTGCCTTCATTACGCATTTGGCATTGTCTACTATGCACATAACTCTGCTATCGGCTAAAGAAAGTGCTTTGTTTGATGCAATCTCCATGATTTCCTTTTCCTTCATTTTGGCAACAGTATTAGCATCAAATCCAGCGAAAACTTCTCTGTATCAAACATTGTATAATAATATAACTATATTAATTTGATTAAGAACAAAACATGTATAGAATTAGAATCGGTCACACACAATGTTACCTTAGAGTCTCCTTTCTTTTTAGAATTTCTGTCCAGTTGTAGTCCATGAGCAATCCAGACATTGCAAGCAACTCAAACAATTTGCTGTTTCATGGTTCACCCAATCAAAATAATTGCCATTAGGGAAAGAAAAAAAAAAGTTGTGAGATAGTGCAACAATGTTCCTCCATCCATGTCAAATCATTTTCATATAAAGTGAACCACTCGTCTTATTAGTTATACCAATTATTAGCATAAGATATTTAGAGTATAATTGTGAATTAATTAGATATTTAGGTAACATACCAATATATAAAGTATTGTTGAAAGACAAAATAGTTGTTTTCTTGATTTTTTTTTTTTTGGAAGTGATAAAATTTTAAAACTTTTAAAAAGCTCATGAATTAAAATGAAGGGAGTACTATTCAGTGCTTAGAACTTACTTGTCATCATAAGCAGGAACTCCCCAGCATTCATCATGAAATTCTATGTACGCCTTATCTGCATATGACCCTTAGATCAGTTCTTTGTGGAATTAGATACTACCAAAAAATTATGCGAGGTATGTACATAATCCTATGTTTTGGACCATTTTGAAAAGGATACATAGTTGGACCAGTATTATCCAACATTTTGATCATCTTATTTTAAAGGTTTAAATATATTTTTTGTTCTTATAATTTAATATTTTTATATTTTGTTTTAGTAAAAAAAATTATTTTAATTTTTATAAAATATGTTTATTTTATTTTTCATCCTTAAAGTATTTTCAATAATATTTTAAACATTAAAAAAAGTGTTTTAAACAATGAAAAAAAAATATCTAAAACACTCTAAACACAATAAATAAAACAATCATATTTTATAAGAATAAAAATAAAAAAATTACAGAATAAAAATAAAAAAATATTAAATTACAAAGATAAAAAATATATTTAAATCTACCTTAAATATAATTACTACTAAAAGTCAGCTGACACATCAACTAGTAGGTTCTTTTTTATTTTTATTTTAAGGGAACTAGAAGTAGGTACAACCTACAGGATGTGGGGGAAATTAATTTAAAACTGTCGAGTACTAGCAAAATAAGATATCTGGTACGGTTTTGCCGTTATTTTTATATTTATGGTCAATAACATGATAATTAATTCTAACAAGGACCAATTGGATATTTTGCTACATTTATTATATGGGCTAATTAAGTTGGTGTTTGACACTTCAACTACTCAAAATAATCTTCTGATGTTGTTGACCATAGTGCTGCAATGCTATCAGCACCTTTAACAGCAATTAAGCAAGCAGAACAAAATATCCAAATTAATAGGTATGATTTTACATTCGAGCTATGAGGCATTGATATTGAAGTGAAAGCAACCTATTCTACTGAAGTTGTTGAATCGTTGTTACAAAAATAGAAGCTTTAGAAGCTTTAGGTAGAAAGACTTGCTTTCATGATTAAAATTTTTGTTTTATTTTTTCCCCACTTGAAATAAGCATGTATAAACCAATCCCCAATCAAAATGGCTAAAAATTATATCGACCATGCTTTAAAGAAACTACAAATGTTACTGGTTTCCTGTGAGAATGTCTTTATGGTGTTTTATTGTCAGACTCTGCTTCGATAAATTTGTCCATAAAAAGACAAATAAATGAGTTTCTTCTATAATTTAAAATCAACTATGCACAACATTTTTAAATTTTCTCTCATCTAATAATTTGTCTAAAAATTAAGAACATGAGTTAATTTTAGCTTATTGGTTAAAATCAATATATTTTATATATTTTTTTTTATTTTCTCCGGTAAGTACTTGTGAAGAAGTTTATCAAAGCCTTAATTAGCACTTAGCATCAGGAGTCATTGTTTAAACGCAAAGAAGACTACATTAAGTCAAAATTTGTAAAATTATAACTAAAAAAGCTTAAATATAATTTTTCCCTATAATTTAGTATTTTTTTTCATTTTTTGTTTCTATAAAAAATTTATTTTAATCCTTATAAAATGTGTTTGTTTTATCTTTTATTCTTAAGACATTTTAGACAATACTTTTAATAGTTAAAAAAATATTTTGAAGTGTGAAAAAAATGTTATTTAATGTGTTTTAAGGACGAAAAATAAAATAAATATATTTTGTAAAGACTAAAAACTGATAAGTACAAAAATGAAAAAATATTAAATTATATAAAAAAAATATTTAAACCTACAAAAATGATGAAGAATGATGACAATGAAGTTTAAACCCGAAACTTAGTACAAACTACTAAACATTCATCACGAAACTGACTCTAATGAACTTGCAAAATTGAAAAATAAAGGTATTGAAAATGAAATTGATCATACCACAGCTCTTTGTGATCCAGTTACATCTTTTCAATTCCCCAGGCTCAGTAGTGTGTGGTGGTTGTTGGTGTTGCTGCTGAAGAGGCTTATTAGAAGCAGCTATTGTAGGTTCTCTTCTTTCCCGTGGCGAAATCAAACGCAATGCCAGCGAAATCTTTTCATCCAGTGGAGTCAAAGAATCAGCCTGGGAAGAGTCATTTGAGTTTTGTGACAAAGACAATGAAATTGAAGACAGAGACAAAGATGAAGTGCTTTTCTGAAGCCCTATAGGGTACACTTTCTTGAGGTTTCTGGTGAAAAAACTGTGGTTCAATATTTTCTGTGTCTCTTTCACACTCCTGCACTTCTCAAGAGCATGTCTTCTCACATTCGTTTTAGACATAGTGTGGAAGCTAGAGGAGAAAAAAAATAATGTTGGAAGGTGTATGTTAAAGTGGGTTGGGAATGAGAATTGATCATAAAAATGTGGGGTTTTATAATAAAATGGATAGTGCCTAAGTTGGTTGTTGAAATGTGTTTTTCATGCCTAACAAAGATTTTTGGTTCTTGATTTTCAATCAATTTTTTTTTATGAGTAGTAATTAAATACGATATTAGAATATTTATAACAGTCACATATTATATTCAATGGAATTAGACTCTTTTAATATTTTTAAGTAATATTGTTATCTGTACAAATTAAATACCATATAAAAAATTTACAATACTCATAATTTATTTAATCAATTGAATTAGATTCTGTTTATATTTTCAAAACTATATTTGATTAGAGTTTCTGGCATGCGCAACACAATTTCTTGATAAGGATACTTTTGCCCTTGACCCACACAAACATATGTCTATACGGCTAATACCAAATGTTGACATTACAAGATTTTTTAAACATAAACCAACACCGAAAACTCTATATACCTAAAATCCATTGAATTGTGTTCTTCTTGAGTACATTTTGATGGCACTCTCAATTATAAGCATAAGCAGATTAAGACCATTTAGCCTAATTTTTGCGGCGTCTCTCATGATAAATCATTCAGCATATTAAATGAGAAGATTTGTGTGATTTGAAAATTAAGGATGAGTAAATTTAACCGTTAAATCTTACGTGATTAATAAACATTAAACCTTAAGTGAATAATAAATATCCCAAAAATAAAAGTCTTGCAACTTTTTTAACTATATGACCGTCAATTATAAGTATGGTTTCAAGTTTTTTTGGTAAGACTTAAAAAAAATATAAGACATATATCAAGTGATAGAGCTTCTCTAAAAAATATTACTGTTTTTTTATTCATCCAAAAAAAAGACCTTCTCTAAAAAAAACATAGTGATGGAGCTATTTTTTATTTGAATGTAAAAGTATATTGATAATTAGATTTAACATAATTAATAAGATATTTTAGGCAAAAAATCCAATATTTTAATGTATCAGTTATCTCAATATTTTAATGTAATTTAATACTTCTAATTGACTATTCATTTTTTTGTTCATTAATTTTTTTATGTTGATTAACACTCCTTTCAAGATCTTTAATTAGGAAAATATTTCAATCATAATTATCAATATTACAATTCTCACCAAAACTTGTAAACTTTTTAAGATTAAAATATTAATTTTTTATGCTTAAATATTTTCATACTTGTAAAATAATTCACCTTGATTTTATTACTTAAATTAATTTTTTATTTTATTACCTGATATTTTTTATGTTATATTTTAAAGAATTTATTAAGCAATAATGTAATATTTTATTAATTTGTCACATCACCACTTAACATATTTTCATTGACAAAAGATACTAAAAATTAAACATAAAAAAATGACAAAAAGTAAAAAAAAAATAGTTTACTTAATAAAACCAAAATGAACTATTTTATATGTATGAAAAATATAATTATATTTTTTCAATTCATACTTTCATCCAAGTAACTTAAAATAGAAACTAAAATTCAGAAGAAAGAAGAAAAAGAAAGATAAAGAAAGATAAAGGAGGACATAGGAAGTTAAGAAAGTTTTGAGATAAATATTACAAAACAAAATAATTAATTTTTTAGGCTGTAAATGATTTAAAAAAACGGATGGCGGGCCTTAGGTGATAACTTCATTTGATTAGATGCAACTACAACCGCATCTTGAGTTCTTGACCATTCATAATGTAGTCAAAAATTGTTTATCTCAATCTCAGTAATAAAAAAAATGAGTAAAGTATCAAATTAGTCCCTTATTTTTAGAGGCGCTGTCAATTTGGTTTCTAAGATTTAAAAAATATCAAAATGATCATCGACTTTACATTCGGTTTGCCACATTAGTCCTTGTCGTTAGTACTCTCCTAACACCGTTAGTAAATGTGTGATGTGGCACGTTAAGTGCCACCTGGACGCACACGTGACAAGCATAATTGGGAAATAAGTAATGTCACGTCATAGGGACTAATATGACATAATTTTAAATATTATATTGGAAAATGAAGAGTCAATTTTTGTATATAGTATCAAATTGATCCTTGATAGTTTTTAGTCTAATTGAAAACGTGATGAATTCCCTCTTACCATTTTCTTCCTCCTATGGTTGAAGGATAGCGTTCCTATGCTAGGTCCACGTCGATCATCGCTCTCCCAGTGGTGGTGGTTGTCGTTCTTCGTCACCCTTCACTGTTCGTTGACGCAATCAGTGCTTTTGTGTGTTCCACGTCGATCATCGTCACCCTCCAGTGTTGATTGACGCAATCGGTGCTTTCCAGTAGAGGTAAGGGTTTTGTTTTTTCATTGCATTTGGTCTTCTCATGTTGAACCAGCACTATATCATTCAAGCGTGTTGTTGTTTGCGTTTAAACTGTTGGAGTAGTTTTTGAGAGTGAAGGGTTTGAGATTTTGGTTTAAGAGGTTATTGAGAATAGCGTAGTGGTGTAGTGTGAGATGTGAAGCTTTTGAGAGAAGGAAGTGTTCTCTGCTTGAGATGCATGTGTCCCAATAATGAATGAGAGGGGCTTTAGGGGTGAATGGAATTCCAGAAGTTGAGGAAGAAGGAGATAAAGATGATGGTGACGGTGATGTGGGTAATAGAAGAACTACAAAATAATAGAAGAAGAACTACAAAGATGGAGAAAGATGAATAGGAGAAGAATAAGAATTGGATGAGAGTATGAGTAGGAGGAAAAATGGAATGAAAGCGTGAATGTTAAAGTAGCCGTTAGGGTTTTAACATTTTAAGGAAAAAGATGATCACCTAAATTATGTCATTTTAGTCCCTTTAATGTCAATTTAGTCTCTCCTTACATGGCAAGTAGAAGAAACTGATATGGAAGTTTCACGTGTGCGTCCAGGTGACACTTAACGTGCTACATCACACATTTACTAACGATGTTAAAAGACTACTAATGGCAGGGACTAATGTGGCAAACGGAATGTAAAGTCGAGGATCATTTTGATATTTTTTAAATCTCAGGGACCAAATTGACAGCGTCTTCAAAAGTGAAGAATTAATTTGGTACTTTACTCTAAAAAAATAGAATCAAAATTATTTTAATTCAATTTTAATCATTTATACATAATTGAATATATAACATTAATGTTTGCATTTCTTAAATGATTTATACATATTGTTAAGTTTTTACCATGTAGAAAATATATTTTTTATATAGATTGTAGGTGTTTTTTTTTTTATAAAAAAAACAATCATGAAGTTAAATAGGATTATCATGGCAAAAAAATAATCCCTCTAGGTGATAAGAAAAATATTTAAAATCGGTAAAATGCTATATCTTATAGCTAGTTCACAACTAGGTGTACCCTCCTTTTAAGCAAAAAATAAAAAAATAAAAGTCATATATTATAAGTGTGTCTTAAAATAGGTGGACATAAGTGAAGTATTTATTGGTTGAAATGGAAAATTGGTAATGGCACTCCTTATCATAGGTAAGACCCAAATCACAACTCTTTTAGTTGCAGCGTTTTTCTCAATGCAAGGTGTAATGGGTCCATAAAATTCTTAAATCCTACTCCAGTGCCTTTAATTCTGAGACATACCTGTGGCCTGCAAAGACAAAGATTTCCCATCCTTTTTTCCGTTCTTGACAATTGGTCTGGGTCATTGTTCCAAAATTTCTTCCAAAAAATCTGGCGGGGGTTCTTTAAAAATAAATGTTAATCAATATTCGAATAGCGTTGGTTAAGAAATTTAAAATAAACATATTTTTATTAGGAGACAAAAAATTATATTGTGTATAATATTTTTACGTTCTCTTATAATTTATAGAATATATATTTTTCCTTTTAGTTCTTTAACTAAATTAATATCTTAAGATTATGATTGATGGTATTGCCTGGAATTGATGTGGCATTAGAATACACACGTTAACCTTCTTCGTCAATTCTATTAGGGTGTTGCTAGGTGCATCCAATATTATTGGTGGTGCACCCAACATTTTTTAAAAATGTCAAAATTATCCTTGTACTTTCTTCGCATTTGTGATGGGTGTACGTGAGGGTGGTCCGTAAATCGAACGGATCAAGTTGATCCGTAAGGTTAATATGGATCAAGTTGATCCGTATGTTGATATTAAGCGCATACGGATCAACTTGATTCGTAAAAGACTTATGGATCAAGTTGATCCGTAAAAGATTTACAGATCAAGTTGATCCATAAAAGACTTACGGATTAAGGGTATTTCAGTCTTTTCCCCTTAAGTGCTAGGTGCACCAGCAATAATACTGGGTGCACCTAGCAACACCCATTCTATTATAGGAGCACAGACACAACCCCTTTAGCAATTAGGCTATTAGGCCAGTAAGCTGATAATATATTTGAATTTTAATGATAATGTTATTATCATCTTTCCAACAAGCACCTCCACTTATCTAGTAGATACAAATCATCTACAAGAGTCATAACAACCCCGATCATCAAGTATCAGAGGCTCTCATCCAATGCTATAAATATCAGGTTCTATCTTTCCTGATTCATTCTCAACTCACTCATGTACTACTTACTTGAGCATCGGGATTCTTTGTTTTCCAGGTTTCCTTGTGTTTTCCAAGTGGAGGATATTTGTAATCCGACATGATAGATCATGAAACCCATCTTGACTACGTCAATCAACTCCAGATTTTAATAAGTACATTAATAATATCCTTTTAAATTAGTTTGGTGCATATAAAGTTAGATGGAGAAACCAATGCTTTGATCTTTTCATATGTTGTGGCTAGTTGGTCGCAATATATTAGCATCTATCTTTAATTGTGGAAGTCAAACAACCAGATTTTTATATATGAAGTATTGATATATCTTCTTAACATTTAATTAGAATATGAGTGCAGACTTTTATATTATCCACCAGTTATGGATTATCATATGATTAAAATTATGTTTTAATAACTATTTTAAAAATTATATATAAAGTTTTTAATCAACTAATGCTGTAAAATTCTTTATATTAACGGTATATTAAAATTAAATTAATATTTTTCTAACATCCTATTGATATTAAATCAGAATAATTAAATTATTATATAGATTATTTAAAAATAATTAGAACATATGGTGGATAGGAACCAATTTCTCAACGTGGAGTTTTTTTTTTTAAAAACCCAATTAAGAAATCGTTCCTTCTTAATTGCATTTTTTTTATACATTTTAGAAATGTTATTTTATTTGTTTTTTTATTTTTTGTTTTATTAATTTAATATATTAATTTTTATATAAAAAATTATTTTTCATATGTTGTTGTTAATTTTATATTAAATTTATTTTGTTTAAAATTCTTCACAAATCTTTCTATCATGTTGTCAATTCCTTCCTATGACACGACATGCACATAGAATCTTTGTTGTTATTATGAAAATGAAACAATTATTCCTTAAATAAAACATTTATAATAGGTGGCATAATTTGAAACCAAATTTATGTAGATAATTTGTATGTAATGTTATTTTGCATGATTGAAGAAGACGAAAAAAAATAAAGGAAACTTAGATAAATAACTCAAGGACTAACATGATTAAAGTAGATAATCTTTTAAAAAAAAAGTGACGGCTAGTCTGCGCAATGACTACACAGATTCATCAAACATCAAAGTAATGATCTCATCAGCTCAATCGGACCTTTGGTACTAAATTCTGAATAAATGAAAAAATATTTTTCTCACATCATCGATGCGTTTGAACTTCATACAGTCATATTCAACACAATCATCACCTACATGAAATGGTTGACAATAAAAAAGATCAAGTATAATTTTGCAACCTCTATTGGTGTAAAAAATTGTTTTCCTTAAGACATCAAGTGACATGTCCTTACTTATTGTCATGGCTTTAGGTCCACTAGGGCATTCAAATACTATCCCTTTAGATGATGGAATCATGTCACCATTACAATACACAACAATAAATACATTATCCATGTTTTAAGCAATATGGTGAATATCAGACAAAGGAGTTGAGTTTCATTTAACCTTTTCTACTATTTATATTAGGTGATCAATTGTTCTCCCGTGACTCATACCAACGGCTAAGATCGTACCAACAATATAAAGGGTTTAGATTGTGTCTATATTTATTACAATTGGTCTCCGTAATTCAAAAAAAAGTAGTGTTCAGTCAAAGCGTCTTGTAAAAAGATTTGTATAGTCAAATTGTCTCAGAAAAAGCATTATGAGGTCAAATCGTCTCGGGAAAAAGTAATATTCAGTCAATTTGTCTTAGAAAAATGTGGTGCTCAGTTAATAAATGTAGTGTTCAATCAATTAAGAAGGGCAAACTGGAATTCATAGTACACAACAATTTAACAAGAGCAATTAATGTCGTTTGTGTCCACCAGTTCCACATCTGGGAGGTTGCATGTTTCTTGTCGGTTGCTGAATAACTTGTCCATGTTCTTGTGGTTGAAGTTGTTCATCAGCAACAAGTTACTCTTAGACAAACTCCTTAAAATTTGGTTGATCTATTGAAGAACTATAATCAATAGTTTGGGGAAAAGATGCAAACAAAGGCATGACATACTTTGCATGTACGCGGAAGCAAATTTTGGTGTTCGAAGTTATGTACCTATGAGATTGCTCATAAAGTCTTCTTCACTAGCACTGAAGAACTGCAGATTGTACCCATAAAGTCTTCTTTTACTCAACTTCTTTCTGCACCATATTCAACCAATTTGTTAGACTCATAATCATTTGGTGTTATTGAGGATCAACCTCACCCATACTGAAGTACCCCTGCAGCAAAGCCTATCCCATCAACTTAACCAAATGAGCCTGAGTTTACAACAAATCTTGGCTTACCCAACAAAGAACTTGGGTCCCTTTAATGAGGACGAAGACAAAATTTTATGCAATCAACCCTAGGAAGATCATGACGAAGAAGCTGAGCATGTTTTTCCATTAACAATCGTACCACCATACTACATGCCACCACAAATGCATAATGTCGATCTTGAATCTAATTTTGAAGATTTTGAGTACGACTATATGTTGGATCGCAAAAAAGTTCAACATCCGATGGGGACTCTCTTTGAAGGGATGCATTTTCAAACAAAAGAAGAAGTAATTCAACATGTTTTGTAGCGGTATCATGCGAGCAAAAGAGCTAACTAAAAGACACAACTATTAAACTCAACAAAGCTAATTGTTAGTTGTGATGATGATGGTTGTGCTTAGAGGTACAAGGCATTATATATCCTTGCAAGTGAGAAGTGGGAAATAAGAAAGCTCTGTGAATCCCATACATGTTCAAATCCTACAATCTCACAAGATCATGCAAAGTTATCTTATTTTCTCATCAATAAAAGAATCCACATGTTGATTGAAGATGATCCATCAACTTCAATGCCAACCTTGATATCACACGTCAAAAAGTACTTAAGGATACAATACCTTGTATCAGAAAGCATGGTTGGCAAAGCAAAAGGCCATTGAAAATATCTACAACAATTGGAAAATATCATTCCACAATTTACCCAAATTTTTGCAAGCTATGCAGGAATTTCTTCCTGGTATGGTCGTAGAGAAGGAAACACTATCAATGCCCTGACAAGATGGTCAAACAGTACAACAATTCATGAAATTTCATCATCTTTTTTGGAGTTTCAGACCGTGTATCAATGAGTTTCAATATTGCAAGCTCATCATTCAGGTCGATGGAACATAGTTGGTGCAATCCTTCCAAGGAGGGGACCCGTCACCAGAGCCATGGCTAGCAGACTCCAGGAAGATTGGGTCAGGGATGCAAGAGAAGGCCCTAGGATTCTCATGAGCCTTAGGATAGATTTTGGGCCCATGGGCTAAGTATGAGCTCACTTATCTTTCTACATATTAGATTAGGATTTCATTTGATGCAATTCTCCCAAGGAGGAGACCTGAGCCTTAGGATAGATTTTGGGTCAATGGGCTAAGTATGAGCCCACTTATCTTTCTACATATTAGATTAAGGTTTCATTTGATTCAATCCGCCCAATGAGGGGATCCATCACTAGAGCCATGGCTAGGAAACTCCAGGAAGTTTGGACCAAGAATAAAGGAAAAGGCCTTAGGGTTCTCTTGAGCCTTAGGGTAGATTTTGGGCCCATGTGCTAAGTATGAGCTCACTTATCTTTGTACATATTAGATTAAGGTTTCATTATATTTTTAGGCCTTCTATTTAGGGCTCCATAGTGTAGGGAGGATACCCCAAAATGTTAGACAAGTGGCCTCAGATATCTTAAGAAGGGGGGGTTGAATTAAGATATTACAAACTATTTCCCCAATTAAAATTCTATTTCACTTTCTATTCAAGTTACAAATTCCCTTAACAATGAACTTCTTAAATATTGATTCAAATAGAACAATCTGAATATAAATATAAAACAATAATAAATAAAAGAGTTTAAGGGAAGAGAAAGTGCAAACTCGGATTTATACTAGTTCGGCCACACCCTTGTGCCTACGTCCAGTCCCCAAGCAACCCGCTTGAGAGTTCCACTATCTTGTAAAATCCTTTTACAAGTTCTGAACACACAAGGACAATCCTTCCTTTGTGTTTAGAATTCTTTTACAACAAGAGACCCTCAGTCTCTTAATCCCTTAGAGAATTAGAAAGAGGAGAAGAATGAATCTCTCTTGAAAGAGATAGATTTTACAATCTGAGCACTCAAATGATTCCTTAATGAATTGCAAGTGGATTGGCCAAGGAATTCTTAAGAGGATAAAATGATTTTGCTCTTTGAGAGAATAAACACTTGTTGTTCTGAAAAACTCTGAGCAAATTCGTGTTCTAAGTCACATATATATAGACCTTTGGTGGTCATGTAAAAACCATTTAAGAAGATGTGACTCTTAGAAATATTTTTCTGAAAATCTTGTCTGGTAATCGATTACAGGATTTATGTAATTGATTACAACTTTTAAAATTTGAATTAAAACGTTTATTAATTGCTGGTAATCGATTACCCATATTGTGTAATCAATTACACATTCTAAAATTTGAATTCAAAATATTTAGTAGCTGTTGTAAATCATTTTTGGCCACTGGTAATCGATTACATCCTCTAGTAATCGATTACCAGAGAGTAAATCTCTTGAAAAACACTTTTTGACTTAAATTACTTGGCCAAACCTTTTGCTATATCAATTAGAAATTCCCTTCCTAAAATACTAGTGATCATCTTGATGTTGTGGCTTGTATTCTTAAATCATTGTCTTGAATTTTAAACTTGAAAAGCCCATTCGCATCATTTGCATCAAATCATCATGATCATCATCAAAACACCAAAGTCATTTGCTTCTACAATCTCCCCCTTTTTGATGATGACAATATAAGTCCTGAAATCAAGATACAAGCAAGCAATGTATATATATAAAATTTGCGTTCACTCCCCCTATGTTTTGGAATTGATGATCACTTGATTTCTAAGCTTTTTTTAAGCCTTTCTACACCCCATTTTTCTCCCCCTTTGGCAACATCAAAAAACCAAAGTACTTGGGAATCAACACAGATATAATAATGAAGTGGAAACATAGTAATTACAAGGTATAAAGCATAACCAACCAAACTCATAAATAAGACATATCCAAACCAGAATGCAAACAGTTCAAAATTCAAAACCACATAGTATCAAAGAATAAAAGTCTGAAATCCAAATACTACAAGATAAATAAAGTATTGAACATAATAATCTAAGTAGCATAGACAAAATACACGGCTTATAAGAGACATAGAATTAGAAACTAAATTCTAAGAAGGTGGAGGTGGTGGTGGAAAATCGAAACTCTGACGAATGTAACCCACATCCTCTTCAAGCTATGTGAGGCGAATATCCATTATGGCAAAAGTGTATCCAATGAGTCGAAACGTTCACCAACATAAGAACAAAGACCCCGTAATTCGGAAAGAACTTCAGTCATGAGTGCTGAATCATCTCGCTGAGGAGGAGGTGAAGGAGTTCGCTCATCTTGAGGAGGGAGTGCGTCTTTCTTCAGCCATTGACCATTCCGATCCTTACGGTATCCAAAAGAAGTCATTGCACCAGCACCAATTGCAAAGGAACACTTGACTTGAACAAATGGTTCATCATCAAGCGGAATTTGAAAATGACGCAGAAACAAAGTTATCAATTGAGGGTAAGGGAGAGGTGCATTGGCCCGTAATGCCTTATGCATTCGGTACCGAACCAAGTGAGCCCAGTTGATCTGATGACCGGTAAGGAAAGCCCACATCAGAATCAAATCCTCCTCAGAGGCTTGTGCCAAATTTGAAGACCGGGGAAGCAAAATTCTAACAATTATATAGTGCATGATGCGATTATCAAATGTTAATGACCCGACCAACAATCTACCGGTCATTTCAGCCTGGTCATTGCAGACCATACGGCGAGCATCATGACTAGAATAATCAAATTTCCAGTCATCAACAATGGTGCCCTGAAAAGGTGCACCTTGACTGGGTAAATGAGTTAAAGAAAAGAACAATGACTGATCAATGATCATGGGAATACCATGCAGCTCAGAAGAAATAATGCCATCCTGAATTTTTAAATTGCAGTAGAAGACCTTTACAAGTTCAGGATAATGTGACAATTTTAAGGACATGAAATCAACCAAGCCAGAATTTTGAAACACTTGATAGCAATCAAACGTTTCATCATTAAAGAAATCTACATCTAGGTACTTAGGGTCTAAGATGATCCTAGAAGAAAATTGAGAAAGGTACCGTAGACGCTGATCATCGGATGAAAACAAAGTGGATGATCTTGGAGATGACAAAGAGGGATGAATAGGTGTTGTGGGTGCTTCGGATGGTCCGTGGCGGCGATGGGCAGCAGCAGTGGCGGTGGAGGATGATCCATTTCTCTTCTTCGATGGTTCTGCCATTTGATGAAGTTTTAGTGGATTTCAATCGGTGGAAGTGAAAGAGGAGTGAAAAATAGGAAGATTGGGCTTTACGGGACGTGTTTTGGTGAAGATTTGAGTAAGATACGAAGGTTTGAAGATTTAGGGATGGAGGAGGCACGAGGAAAAGCCTTGGCTGCGCAACAACTCTGGTTTCGTGGGTATTTATAGACGAGGACGAGTTGTAATCGATTACAAGGATTGGTAATCGATTACAAGAGTAATAAGCCTTCTGGTAATCGATTATAGGATGTTGTAATCGATTATAGGCTGCCTATTCTTGTGTAATCGATTACACTGGATGGTAATCGATTACCATAGCATAAACTAGGCTAGTTTCTAAAAAATTACCTATGTCTATGCTAAATACATCTAATATTATTAATTATCACTACTAATGCACTTAATTCAAGCATTTAAATATAAAACACACATGAATTCATAAATTCTATCATAATAACAATAATTTAAACAAAATCAATCAAAGTAACATACTTAACATAAACAATCAATCATAAGAGTAAATTAATCAATCAATCCTTATTTTTCTAAATCACTAACATCTAAGAGGCCTAATTCCCTTCTATTAGAGAAGAATGCTTCTTTGGGGAGAGGTTTTGTGAAAATATCAGCAAGTTGATTCTTAGTATCAACAAACTCTAATACACAATCTCCCTTTAGGACATGATCTCTAAGAAAATGGTGCCTAATTTCTATATGTTTAGTTCTAGAGTGTTGAACTGGATTCTTGGAGAGATTAATTGCACTTGTATTATCACATCTAATAGGTATATGGTCAAGAAGGATTCCATAATCAGAAAGTTGTTGCTTCATCCATAAGATTTGAGCACAACAACTGCCGGCAGAAATATATTCTGCTTCTGCAGTGGATAAAGCAACACTATTTTGTTTCTTACTGTGCCAAGAAACTAGAGCAGATCCAATAAATTGACAAGTTCCACTAGTGCTCTTTCTATCTATTTTAGAACCGGCAAAGTCTGAATCAAAATATCCAATTAAGGTGCATGTGGAATTTCTAGGATACCATAAACCTATGTTTGTAGTGCCTACCAAATATCTAATGATTCTTTTAACAGCACTAAGATGTGATTGTTTAGGATTTGATTGAAATCTAGCACACATACACACACTAAACATTATATCAGGCCTGCTAGCAGATAAATAAAGAAGTGATTCGATCATACCTCGATATTGCTTAACATCTATTGACTGACCGATTTCATCTTTATCTAGATAGCAAGCAGTGCTCATTGGTGTAGCCATGTGCTTAGCATTTTCCATGTTGAATTTGTGGATTAACTCTTTGCAATACTTGGATTGATTGACAAAGATACCATCCTTAGTTTGTTTAATTTGAAATCCAAGAAAGAAGTTAAGTTCTCCCATCATTGACATTTCAAACTCACTTTGCATGTCATGGGAGAATTCCTTGCACAACAATTCATTACTGGATCCAAAAATAATGTCATCAACATAAATTTGAACTAATAAAATATCATGTGATTTTCTCTTTATAAAAAGAGTAGTATCCACTTTTCCTCTAGAAAAGTCCTTTTCTAAAAGGAACTTACTTAGACGCTCGTACCAAGCCCTAGGGGCTTGTTTCAAGCCATATAAAGCCTTTTTCAATTTATAAACATGATTTGGCTTATCCAATATTTCAAAACCTGGTGGTTGTTCAACATATACTTCTTCTTGAATTAAGCCATTTAGAAAAGCACTTTTAACATCCATTTGATAAAGCTTAAAATTCATTATGGATGCATATGCTAAGAGCATTCTTGATGCAAGCTCCATTGGAGCTTGTAGGCCTAGGATCTTCTTCATCAATGGATTCCTTTGCTTTTTGGAAGATAAATGGCAGCGGAATGGAGAAGGAAGAGAGAGAGGAAACGCCACTTCAAGGAGAAGATGAGTCTAGAAGAAGCTCACCACCATAGGAGGCCATGGATAAGAGCTTGGAGGAAGAAGGAGATGAATGAAGGGAGAGGGAGAGAAGACCACGAAATTTTGTGCTCAAAAAGAGCTCTGAAATATGAAGTTAATATTCAAATGATCAAAGTTGAAAAAAATGCACACACATGACCTCTATTTATAGCCTAAGTGTCACAAAATTGGAGGGAAATTCAAATTTCACTTGAATTTGAAATTGAATTTGTGGAGCCAAACTTTGGAGCCAAAATTTCACTAATTATGATTAGTGAATTTTAGTTATGGTTCAGCCCACTAATCCAAGATCAATTCCAAGATTCTCCACTAAGTGTGCTTAGGTGTCATGAGGCATGAAAAGCATGAAGGACATGCACAAAGTGTGACTATATGATGTGGCAATGGGGTGTAGTAAGCAAATGCTCACCTCCCCCTCTAAAATTTAATTGGATTGGGCTTCTACCAATTCAATTAAATTTATTTCCAACCACACACATCAAATATCCACTTAGTGTATGTGAAATTACAAAACTACCCCTAATACAAAAACTAGTCTAGGTGCCCAAAAATACAAGGGCTGAAAAATCCTATATTTCTAGGGTACCCTACCTACAATATGGAGCCCTAAATACAAGGACCAAATATAATGACATCCTAGTCTAATATGTACAAAGATAATTGGACCCAACCTTGGCCCATGGGCTCAGAAATCTACCCTAAGGTTCATGAGAACCCTAGGGCCTTCTTCAGCAGCTCTAGCCCAATCTTCTTGGAGCCTCTTGCTCATGGTTCTAGTGATTGGTCCCTTCCTAGGGAGGATTGCATCATCCCCTTCCCCTTGAAGAGGATTTGACCTCAAATCTGTTAGTTCCTCCTCCTCAATATCAGCTCCACCTGCAAAAGGAGTTAAATCAGAAATGTTAAAAGTGGTGCTGACTCCATACTCTTCTGGGAGGTCCAACCTATAGGCATTGTTATTGATCCTCTCCAAAACCTAAAAAGGTCCATCCCCTCTAGGGCTAAGCTTGGATTTCCTTTTAGTAGGGAATCTATCCTTCCTAAGATGGAGCCAAACCCAATCACCCTCATTAAGAACTAGCTCTTTTCTTCCTCTATTGCCTTTAGTTGAATACACCTTTGTTTGGTTCTCTATTTGGTTCTTAACCCTCTCATGCAACTTCTTTACAAATTCTGACCTAGATTCCCCTTCTTTATGTATAAAAGAAGTGTCCAGTGGGAGGGGAATGAGGTCTAACGGTGTTAGGGGATTGAACCCATAGACAACCTCAAAAGGGGACTGCTTGGTGGTTCTATGAACCCCCCTGTTGTAGGAAAATTCTACATGAGGAAGATACTCATCCCAAGAATTATGGTTGCCTTTCAGAAGAGCCCTTAAAAGGGTGGATAAAGACCTATTCACTACCTCTGTTTGCCCATCAGTTTGTGGATGACAAGTGGTAGAGAAAAGAATTTTAGTTCCTAGCTTAGCCCATAAGGTTTTCCAGAAGTGGCTAAGGAACTTAGCATCTCTATCTGACACAATGGTCCTAGGCAAACCATGGAGTCTCACAACTTCCTTGAAAAAGAGTTTTGAGATGTGGGAAGCATCATCCACCTTGTGGCATGGTATAAAGTGTGCCATCTTGCTAAACCTATCCACCACCACAAAGATAGAGTCTACACCTCTTTGGGTTCTAGGAAGCCCAAGGACAAAGTCCATACTAATGTCTACCCAAGGTGCAGATGGGATGGGTAAGGGTGTGTATAGCCCATGAGGCATCACCCTAGACTTGGCTTGTAAACAAGCCACACACCTAGTGCAATGCTTATGGACATCTTTCTTCATATGGGGCCAATAAAACTTTTCTTTGAGTAAGACAAGGGTCTTGTCTATTCCAAAGTGGCCCATGAGCCCACCCTCATGGCTCTCTTTCACAAGTAATTTCCTAATGGATCCTTGGGGTATGCAAAGCTTTCCCTCTTTGAACAAATACCCCTCAGCCAAATAGAATCCATCTTGGGCCTTTTTCCCACAACTCTCATAAATGGGAGAGAAATGTTCATCTAAAGCATACAAGTCCCTAATATTATCAAATCCTAAAATTTGAGCTCCTAGGGAGCAAAACAATGTGTGTCTCCTAGAGAGGGCATCAGCTACCACATTTGTTTTTCCCTTTTTGTATTTGATAACATATGGAAATTGCTCTAGGTACTCTACCCATTTTGCATGCCTCTTGTTTAACTTGCTTTGCCCTCTAATGTACTTAAGTGATTGATGATCACTATGAATGACAAATTCCTTGGAAACAAGGTAATGTTCCCAAGTTTGGAGGGCTCTTATTAAGGCATAAAGCTCTTTATCATAGGTGGGGTAGTTGAGGGTGGCACTATGAAGTTTTTCACTAAAATAAGCAATAGGGTGCCCACCTTGTAACAATACAGCTCCAACTCCCACTCTAGAGGCATCACATTCTAGCTCAAAAGTTTTAGAAAAGTCAGGAAGAGCTAGAACAGGTGCCTTAGTAAGCTTTTCTTTGAGCAAAGCAAAGGCTTGCTCTTGTTTTTCACCCCAGGTAAATGCCACATTCTTCTTCACCAGCTCATTGAGAGGTGATGCAATTGTAGAGAAATTAGGAACAAACCTTCTATAGAAGCTTGCTAACCCATGGAAGCTCCTAATATCTCCCACACTTTTTGGGGTGGGCCATTCTTGGATGGCCTTGATTTTCTCAGGGTCCACTTGGACCCCATTTCTACCAACTACAAAACCTAAGAAAACTATATTATCTACACAAAAGGTACACTTCTCTATATTTGCATAGAGGGTGTTTTTCCTAAGGACTGAAAGAACTTGTCTGAGATGTCCTAAGTGATCATCTAGGCTCCTACTATACACTAAAATATCATCAAAATAAACAACTACAAATCTACCTATGAAATCCCTTAAGACATGATGCATAAGCCTCATAAAGGTGCTTGGTGCATTAGTGAGCCCAAAAGGCATCACTAGCCATTCATACAAACCAAACTTGGTCTTGAAAGCACTTTTCCACTCATCACCCTTTTTCATCCTGATTTGGTGATAACCACTTTTAAGATCAATTTTTGAAAAGATATTGGCACCATGCAACTCATCAAGCAAATCATCAAGTCTAGGAATGGGGTGCCTATACTTTACAGTGATGTTGTTGATGGCCCTGCAATCTGTACACATTCTCCACGTACCATCCTTTTTAGGCACCAACAACACTGGCACAGCACATGGGCTTAGGCTCTCTTGGACCCAGCCCTTCTCCAATAATTCTTTAACCTGAGACTCTATCTCCTTAGTCTCCTGAGGGTTAGTCCTATAGGCTGGCCTATTAGGAAGGCTTGCTCCTGGGACTAAATCTATTTGGTGTTCTATTCCCCTTAAAGGAGGTAGCCCAAGGGGTATCTCTTTGAGAAATATATCACCAAATTCATGTAAGAGTTCTTGGACCTTTGGGGGTAAGGTCTCAAATGTAGGAATTGTGGCAGTGCTAAGTGATGCAATCCTACCCCGCAAGGGCATTGGCTAGAAGACTCCAAGTAGATTGGGTTAGAGATCCAAGGAAAGGCCCTAGGGTTCTCATGAGCCTTAGGGTAGATTTCGAGCCCATGGGCTAAGTATGAGCCCACTTATCTTTGTAAATATTAGAATAGGTTTTTCCTTCGTCTAGGCCTTGTATTTTGGCCATTCTAGTAGTATAGGGTTTTAGCCTTGTATTTCGGGGCATTTTGAGTTGTCTTTGTAATAAGGACTTTTTTTTTTTATTTTCATGTTTTTTGTCATGGGGGTGAGCTTAGCTATTATAGGGGGTGTGTAGCTAAGCTCTAGCTTCTCATCTCAAGGAGGTGAGCTTAGCTATTAGAGAGGTATGTGTAGCTAAGCTCTAGCTTCTTTAGGAATCTTCTTAAGGAAGCTTCTCAAGGAGGTGAGCTTAGTTATGAGAGGGGTGTGTGTAGCTAAGCTCTAGCTTCTCAAGGAAGTTTTCTCAAAGAAGCTTCTCAAGGAAGTTTTCTCAAGAAAGCTTCTCAAGGAAGCTACCTAGTCTATAAATAGAAGCATGTGTAACACTTGTTGTAACTTTGATGAATGAGAGTCTTGTGAGACATACTTCAAAGTTCCACTTCTATACCTCTTTTATTCCTTCAATTTCGTGCTCCCCCCTCTCTCTTTCTCTCCCTCTTTCTTTTCCTCCATTGAAGCATCCTCTCCAAGCTTCTTATCCAAGGCTCATCTTGGTGGTGAAGCTCCTTCTTCCATGGCTTATTCCTTAATGGATGGCGCCTCCTCTCACCTATTTTCCTTTGTCTTCCGCTGCATCTCCATGGTGGAAAATCACCATTAAAGGACCCCATTGAAGCTCAAAGATCCAGCCTCCATAGAAGCCCCACAAGCAAGCTTCCATCACTAAGGGATGTTTCCCTTGATAGGAGAAGGTAGAAAGATTGTTTAAGAAGGAGTGCTCTTTTAATATCACCTTTTGTTGCAAAATGATTTTCCTTCTTAACAATCTTCTTGGAGGAATCCTTTCCCTCTTTTTCCTTCCCCCTGGCCTTTGAAGACAAGGCCTTACTATCCTTCTTTTTCTTTTGTTTTTCTAATTTTTCTTCCTCATCCCTCTTATCTTTCATAGTTAGTTGATCTTTGGCCACCTGTAAAGGTGTTTGAGGATGCAACACAAATTTAGTGTCAAGATGGGTGAGGGTAATCTCATTAGTTAGGCCATTATAAATGATCTTCCTATCAAATTGCCACGGCCTTCCTAAAAGAATATGTCCTGCCTCCATGGGAACTATATCACAATTAACTTCATCCTTATATGTCCCAATGGAGAAAGGTACCTTCACTTGTTGGTTAACTATCATTTCCCCTTGCTCATTGAGCCATTGAAGTTTATAAGGTTTTGGGTGGGGAATGATAGTAAGGTTCAACTTGGAAACTAATCTTGTGCTACAACAATTGCAACAAGATCCACTATCCACAATGAGAGAACAAGTTTTATCTAAAATTTTGCATCTTGTATGAAAGATGTTCTCTCTTTGGGATTGAGATAGATCACAAGATTGACCTCCAAGGAGCCTTCTAATCATTAAGAGGTCACCTTCTTCATGGGGGTAGACTTCCTCACTAGACTCTTCACCCCTTACTTCATCTTCACTTCCACTAGAGGAAGGGCAAGAAGTAGTCTCCTCTTGACTACTATAAATGTCTTGACCCCTCATGATCATGGTTTTCTTTGTGGGGCATTGAGAGGCAATGTGACCTCTCCCAAGACATTTGAAGCATTTAATGTTGCTAGTCCTTTCTTGGGAACTAGTCTTAGGGGTGTATTTTTCTATGGTCTTACCCTTATCTTCCTTGGGTTTTGAAGGTGCAGCCCCTAAAATTCCATGGGCTTGGTCCTTCCTTGGATAAGAGTGAGAGCCATAAGATCTTGAAGAAGGCTTTCTTTTAAGTTGTTGCTCCACTCTTATACAAAGTTGGACTAGCTCATCTAGGTCCCTATATGGAAGGAGTTCAACCTTGTCCCTCACTTCCATATTAAGCCCACTAAGGAACCTAGCTATGCTTGTTCTTTCCTCCTCCCTAAGTCCAGCTCTTAAAAGGAGTAGTTCCATTTGTTGTCTATATTCTTCAACACTCATACTCCCTTGTCTAAGCCTTTGGAGCTTGTCCATAAGCTCCCTTTCATAGTAGAAGGGAATGTGCCTCTTCCTAAGGGCACTCTTAAGATCATTCCAATACTCTACTGGAGGATCCCCATGAATCCTTCGTTCTTTAACAAGGGAAGTCCACCAATAGAGGGCATACCCTTGAAAGCTAAGGGTAGCCAATGGAACTTTTCTCTCTTCGCTAATATGATGGCAAGCAAAGAGTTGTTCAACCTTCATTTCCCAATCTAAGTAGGCCTCAACATTATCTTTTCCGTGGAAATATGGGAGGCTAATGTTAACCTCTTGAGGCCTTCTATCCTTTTCTCTTCTTTGGGAGTGATGTTTAGTATGTGAACTATGACGCCCTCTATAATAGTCGCTAAGTTCTTCACTTAAACTCTTGCAGGAGTCATGACTACTATAGGAGGCATGTTTTTCTCTTTTCATTTCTTTCATTATTTTTCTTCTTTCTTCCTCTCTTATTTTTTTCTCTTTCATCTTGACTTATTTCTTCCACTCTTTTTTTACCTTTATCTTTTCTCTCTTGTTTTTCTTTCCACAACTTAAGGGATCTCAACTCATCTAATATCTTATACAAGGGGTCCTTAGGAGTAGAACCCTCACCATTAACACTAGATGAAGAATGAAGACTCATGTTGGTTCCTAAGTTATGGTTCTTTCTTGTTGGGGGTTTGAAAAAAAGGTAAAAGAAACTATGGTTGAAACTAGCCAAAATAAACACTAAAAAAGGTGTGAAAGATAAGGTAAAAACTAATTGGTAAAAGGAAAGCTATCTAGGCGGTTTGACAATGGAGGTAAAGGAAATAAGCTATGAAAGTAAGCAAGAAATTAAAGTGCAAGAAATGCAAACTAGGCGGATCCTAAGAGTGTTTGGATGACCTCATTTAAGGTTCCCAACAAAACACTCACTATCCTAAGGGAAAATTGCCTAAAATTATTACACACAAATGGAAGTAGGGTGACCTAGCGGAGGCTCCCAACTTACTTCCAATGAAAGACCTTTTTGTTACAAAATTTGAAAGCAAAGCAAATTGCCAATTACAAAATTACAAAGAAAAAAATCCTCAATTGTGGTGGCTATTCTCTCTTTAGTGTTTCACTCAATTTGGAGTGCTTCTTAGTCCGATAGCTCTTAAGGTGGTTGGCCCCTTGCTTCTTGACTCAAATTCTTCAAGATATGGCACCAATCCTCCTTTCCAATTCCCTATATGGCAACTCACAACCAAGGAAACAAAGAGACAAGCAATAACCAAAGACCAAAAAAAAATGAAATGAAAGCTAAACCAATAGAGTTTTAACAAGACAAATTTTTAAGGATTATTCAACAATTAAAGCAATGAAAAGCACAAAAAAGCAAGCTAGGACTCAAAGAGAAACCTAGAATGGCTCTAGAGTAGAGTAGAAAAACTCTAAAAAAAAAAACTCAAGAGCAACACTATTCTGTCTCTAGAGTAGAGCAGAAATATATTCTGCTTCTGCAGTGGATAAAGCAACACTATTTTGTTTCTTACTGTGCCAAGAAACTAGAGCAGATCCAATAAATTGACAAGTTCCACTAGTGCTCTTTCTATCTATTTTAGAACCGGCAAAGTCTGAATCAAAATATCCAATTAAGGTGCATGTGGAATTTCTAGGATACCATAAACCTATGTTTGTAGTGCCTACCAAATATCTAATGATTCTTTTAACAACACTAAGATGTGATTGTTTAGGATTTGATTGAAATCTAGCACACATACACACACTAAACATTATATCAGGCCTGCTAGCAGATAAATAAAGAAGTGATTCGATCATACCTCGATATTGCTTAACATCTATTGACTGACCGATTTCATCTTTATCTAGATAGCAAGCAGTGCTCATTGGTGTAGCCATGTGCTTAGCATTTTCCATGTCGAATTTGTGGATTAACTCTTTGCAATACTTGGATTGATTGACAAAGATACCATCCTTAGTTTGTTTAATTTGCAATCCAAGAAAGAAGTTAAGTTCTCCCATCATTGACATTTCAAACTCACTTTGCATGTCATGGGAGAATTCCTTGCACAACAATTCATTAGTGGATCCAAAAATAATGTCATCAACATAAATTTGAACTAATAAAATATCATGTGATTTTCTCTTTATAAAAAGAGTAGTATCCACTTTTCCTCTAGAAAAGTCCTTTTCTAAAAGGAACTTACTTAGACGCTTGTACCAAGCCCTAGGGGCTTGTTTCAAGCCATATAAAGCCTTTTTCAATTTATAAACATGATTTGGCTTATCCAATATTTCAAAACCTGGTGGTTGTTCAACATATACTTCTTCTTGAATTAAGCCATTTAGAAAAGCACTTTTAACATCCATTTGATAAAGCTTAAAATTCATTATGGATGCATATGCTAAGAGCATTCTTGATGCAAGCTCCATTGGAGCTTGTAGGCCTAGGATCTTCTTCATCAATGGATTCCTTTGCTTCTTGGAAGATAAATGGCAGCGGAATGGAGAAGGAAGAGAGAGAGGAAACGCCACTTCAAGGAGAAGATGAGTCTAGAAGAAGCTCACCACCATAGGAGGCCATGGATAAGAGCTTGGAGGAAGAAGGAGATGAATGAAGGGAGAGGGAGAGAAGAGCACGAAATTTTGTGCTCAAAAAGAGCTCTGAAATCTGAAGTTAATATTCGAATGATCAAAGTTGAAAAAAATGCACACACATGACCTCTATTTATAGCCTAAGTGTCACACAAAATTGGAGGGAAATTCAAATTTCACTTGAATTTGAAATTGAATTTGTGGAGCCAAACTTTGGAGCCAAAATTTCACTAATTATGATTAGTGAATTTTAGTTATGGTTCAGCCCACTAATCCAAGATCAATTCCAAGATTCTCCACTAAGTGTGCTTAGGTGTCATGAGGCATGAAAAGCATGAAGGACATGCACAAAGTGTGACTATATGATGTGGCAATGGGGTGTAGTAAGCAAATGCTCACCTCCCCCTCTAAAATTTAATTGGATTGGGCTTCTACCAATTCAATTAAATTTATTTCCAACCACACACATCAAATATCCACTTAGTGCATGTGAAATTACAAAACTACCCCTAATACAAAAACTAGTCTAGGTGCCCAAAAATACAAGGGCTGAAAAATCCTATATTTATAGGGTACCCTACCTACAATATGGAGCCCTAAATACAAGGACCAAATATAATGGCATCCTAGTCTAATATGTACAAAGATAATTGGACCCAACCTTGGCCCATGGGCTCAGAAATCTACCCTAAGGTTCATGAGAACCCTAGGGCCTTCTTCAGCAGCTCTAGCCCAATCTTCTTGGAGCCTCTTGCTCATGGTTCTAGTGATTGGTCCCTTCCTAGGGAGGATTGCATCAATTCTAATGGCTTCTAATCTAGCAACTGGAGCATATGTTTCTTCATAATCTATACCTTCTTCTTGATTATATCCTTTTGCAACTAATCTAGCCTTATTTCTAATGATTATTCCATGTTCATCTAACTTATTTCTAAATACCCATTTTGTTCCTATGATGGGATAATTTTTAGGTTTTTCTACAAATTCCCACACATTGTTTCTTTCAAATTGATTCAGTTCTTCTTGCATGGCAATAATCCAGTTATCATCCACTATGACTTCTTTTATATTTTTAGGTTCAATCATAGATACAAAAGCCATATAATTGCATAATTCTTTAAGAGAATGTCTAGTTGTTACCCCTTTTGAGATATCACCAATAATGCTGTCAAGAGGATGATCTTTTGAGGCTTTCCATTCTTTTGGAAGTTCATTATTTGATTTGACTTCTTCTGGAGGATCTTCATTGCTTCCTTTCCCTTTTCCTTTAGAATCTTGTCCATGAATATGAATTTGTTCTAAAGATTCTGCAATATCATCTAGCATATTCTTTCTTGACAAGATAGCATTAGATTCATCAAAAGTAACATGAATGGATTCCTCAATATTCATAGTTCTTTTATTATATATCCTATATGCTTTGCTTTGCAATGAATATCCAAGAAAGATGCCTTCATCAGATTTTGCATCAAATTTTCCTAGATTATCTTTACCATTGTTAAGCACAAAACATTTGCAACCAAAAACATGTAGATGTGAAATGTTGGGTTTTCTACCATTATATAACTCATATGGGGTTTTCTTTAAAATGGGTCTTATTAAGGCCCTATTCATGATGTAACATGCAGTATTAACGGCTTCAGCCCAAAAATATTTTGGAAGAAAAGTATCATTTAATAAAGTTCTAGCAATTTCTTCCAATGACCTATTTTTCCTCTCAACAACTCCATTTTGTTAAGGGGTTCTAGGTGCAGAAAAATTGTGTTCAATACCATGTTCTTCACAAAATGATTCAAAATCTTGTCTGGTAATCGATTACAGGATTTATGTAATCGATTACAACTTTTAAAATTTGAATTAAAACATTTATTAACTGCTGGTAATCGATTACCCATATTGTGTAATCGATTACACAGTCTAAAATTTGAATTCAAAATATTTAGTAGCTGTTGTAAATCATTTTTGGCCACTGGTAATTGATTACAACCTCTGGTAATCGATTACCAGAGAGTAAATCTCTTGAAAAACACTTTTTAACTTAAATTACTTGGCCAAACCTTTTGCTATATCAATTAGGAATTCCCTTCCTAAAATACTAGTGATCATCTTGATGTTGTGGCTTGTATTCTTAAATCATTGTCTTGAATTTTAAACTTGAAAAGCCCATTTGCATCATTTGCATCAAATCATCATGATCATCATCAAAACACCAAAGTCATTTGCTTCTACACACAACTTTAGGATACCCTAGTAATGTAGGATTTTTCAGCCCTTGTATTTTAGGGCACCTAGACTAGTTTTTGTATTAGGGGTAGTTTTGTAATTTCACATGCATTAAGTGCACTATTTGATGTGTGAGTTGGGAGAGAAATTTAATTGGATTGGGCTTCTCCAATTCAATTAAATTTTAGACCAGCCTAAGGGGGAGGTAGGCATTTGCTTGCTACACCTCATTACCACATCATATAGTCACACTTTGTGCATGTCCTTCGTGCTTTACATGTCTCAGACACCTAAGCACACTTAGTGGAGAATCTTGGATTTGATCTTTGATTAGTGGATTGAACAATAGCTGAAATTCACTTATTATAATTAGTGGAATTTTGGCTCCACAAATTCAAATTCAAATTCAAGTGAAATTTGAATAGAAATTCAAATTTTCCTCCAATTTTGTGTGACACTTAAACTATAAATAGAGGCCTTGTGTGTGCATTTTGGAACTTTGATCATTTGAGAAATTAGACTTCAAAGTTCAGAGCTCATTCTCCCTCTCCCTCCACTCATCTTCTCCTATCTTCAAGCTCTTATCCATGGCTTCCTATGGTGGTGAGCTTGTTCTTGACTCATCTTCTCGTTGAAGTGACATCTCCAATCACCTTTCCTCCTTCTCCATTCCACTGCCATTGATATTCAAGAAGCAAATGACTCAATTGATGAAGAAGATCCAAGGCCTACAAGTTCTACATGGAGCTACATTAATAGTTGTATATAAAGTACAAAGAGACCTTTCTTGTGGTAGTTGGACATGATGGCAACAATAAATTCCTTCCAATAGTCTTTTTCATTGTCAAGAGTGAAAAAACAGAAGCATGACCTTTCTTCCTCAAAAATTTAAAAAGGCATGTCACCCACAAGATGGTCTATGTTTGATTTCATACAGGCACAACTCAATAAAAAATGCCTACTCAAGACCTGATAGTGGGTGGATGACACCGAATTCAGTGCATGTGTTCTACATTCAACATATTGCACAAAATTACATGAGAAGGTTAAAGAACAATGGCATCAAAAAACTAATTATCAATATGGGTGAGTTCTAAACTTTTTTCTCTTAGTAAATATCAATTAATTTTGTATTACAAATAATATTGCAATTATTTGTTTATAACTACTTAACATATGCAAGGACAAAGCCTCAATTCAATCACTATTATAAAACTCTAAGGGGAGGATGAACAAGTTGAACAAGCAATTAATTGTGTGACACCCTCTACCCCTCACATATATATTAATAAAGGAATAAAAATTCAAATATTAATTAAAAGTATTTTTAAAACATTTTTAAATACAAGCTTTTCAAATGGGTAAAAGGCTCACATTCACTTTCTTCTACATCATATTCAAACTTGTCCAAATAAATAATAAAGTCATCTCGACTCAAAGAAAGTCATATAAGTCTCATACAATTAATATAGAACCTATATCCTAATGTCACATCCTATCAGAGCGTGGTGTTCCCGTGTCCTCTAGCATGAGGTTCTTCATAGTCATCCACCTATTCATCTGCTCCCCCGAACACAAAGTTCAAGATCATCACAGGATCCAAACACAAACAGCAAACCGGGAGTGAGTTATCACATTGCTAACTACTAGAGAGAAACAACACAACATATAGTAGCCAAATACAATTTACTTAGCATATCTCACATTATTTCATCACTTTGTCATTCATCAATCACACCTTTCAATCATCAATCATTATACACAGGAATCACACACTCCGATCAAGACATAATAACACATCAATTTCATAATAAACAATTAGCAAGCGTATGCGATAGTTATGCTAAGACTCAAACCTATATGCAATGTGGTACCATGTCAGTGAAAAACCACCCTGGGGCGCTTAGGAGTACATAACAAGACACACCACACAATGGGTTTGTCAGGTCACTCTCACTAAGTAAGATCGTAGGGAGACCAGTCAGGGTCACGATGTTTTGCGAGAATGCTCCAACCATATGGGATCAACATAGGCTTAAAGGAGCACTCAAACCCGGTGACCCCTAAGGCCTACACTCCGAAGAGTCCGTCAGGGCCTCTCCCTCCTGATTCAGGTCCAACCCCTAAAATTATTTTAGCACACAGACTCTATCTATGAACTGTACAAAACACACGACTCCTCAATTGTTCTCAAAATAATTTTAACTCGTCGCCCTTTAAGGGTCTTATCATTAACTCGTCGCCCTTAAAGGGACTTAACATTAACTCGTCGCCCAAAAAGGGACTTAGCATTAACTCGTCGCCCTAAAAGGGACTTAACATCAACTCGTCGCCCTAAAAGGGACTTAGCATTAACTCGTTGCCCTTGAAGGGACTTATGATCGTGTGATTGTACAATTCATAGTTCACAACTCGATGCACATATATATCTCAATCATATACATACTCAATTTATCACATACACTTAATCCCAATCACAATGGTATAATCTCAATTTAACATGTTATCACACCTCATGAATCATGTACACTTTACCTATGAACTATGCAATACACACATCTACTCAATTGTTTTCAAAATCATTTTAACTCGTCGGATTTCCACAGTGGATCCCATCACAATACTCGTCGCCCTTAAAGGGTCTTACAATTGTGTGATTGCACAGTTCATAGTTCACAACTCAATACACACATCTCATCTCAATACACATGTATTTCATCATCCGTCACATGTTCAATTTATCACATACTCACAGTTTGAATCATCATTTCATAACCTCAACATAACAATTTATACAAAAGATTTCATCACAACATGGGGTGTAAAATCCCTGAAATAGTTTCTCACAATTATATCACAATCAATTAATCAAATTCATGGGTTAAACACAAAGACATCAAGAGCACTCAAGTTTATCAATCAATTCTCATCAGGACATCAATTGGTACATAGAACACAATAATATTATATTTATAATCATAAAGAGAAAATTATAATTCAATAAACATCCCAAAATAAACCCAAATTTAGTTCTCTAAGGATCCCAACACATGTTCATTCTAATCCCCAATTGCAATAAACTCATCCCTTACCTCTAAGCGGGCTCACGTGTCTTCAGCCAGCGATAGCAACATCTCTAGCGGTTCCCGGAAATTCTTTCAATTATTCATCCGATTGCTCCGATAGAATTCCCAAACGTCAGAGAGACGGAGAAGAGATTGAAACCTCCACTTGTACTGTCTTCATACGATTCCTTTTTCTCCTTCTACGAATATTATCTCGCAAATCCCAACGGTGGAAGCGTGCGGAGTTGAATTTCTAACAACATATACAAATTTTACAATAATCCAACGCTTAACGAAACCGGGATCGTAGTTTTACCAAGACAGCTCTGGGTTTCTGCGGGAAAGAAAAAGGCTACAATGCGAAGGGTTTTTCTCTCGGTTCAGACATGATATCGAAATTCCCAACGGTGAGAATTCTCGGAATTGTGTTGCGAACATGATACTCAAATTTCACGACGATCCAACGGTGAACGGGTTTGAGATCGTCGTTTTTCTGAGACTATTTTGGTGGGCTGTGGGAAAAAGAAAGGGTTTTGAGAGGAGAAGGGGAAAAACGAAAATGAGGCCAAAAGGAGACAACTGACTTAATATAACTATTTATACCTAGGGTACTCAGCCTATTATTTGCTCTATATTTATTTATTTATTTATTTTTTTACTAAAAAGCTTTTTAAATTTATTTACGAAAAATTGGGATGTTACAAATTGGCTTAGGGAGATTTCATGAGAAAAATGGACTCTAGCATGGGATGTTGGCCGATGATGGGGACACATGATATCCAATATTGTTTAATTATATGTCTATTATATATATATATATATATATATTGTTTAATGTTTATGATGTTATAGTATTGCTAGAGCATGATTCTAGAATTATTATGGTGTTGGAATTTGAAGATGTGATTGTTTGATTTGATTTATATGTGTACATTGTGTCAGTGAACATCGCTATGAATGTATACTATAATATGTGAGCACAAGTGAATGTGTGTCCATAACTGATATTTTGACTGAATGAATGATGTTTATGAGTATATGTGAAAACAATATGTCATGAGATGTGTATATGTTGCAAAAATATTAAGAGAACCTAATCCTTGTGAGATAGGAATCTCCAACAAACTTCAAAAATGAACCATGTGCATATTGTCTTTGAATCATGAATCATGTTGTGCATGTGTTTTAAAGTGAAGGATGTTTTTGAACCTAACCGGGAGGTCATGAATGAGTTTACGTATGACTCTAACCTCGAGGGTGCAACAACTTGAAATCTTATTTAAGATCATACTATTCACATGGGTTGGAGTATCCTTATGAGGTTAGAACACCCTAACACTTCACCGACAGTGTCATCTCAGTGAGAGTGATGGTATCGGGTTGTCCATTGTGTTATAATTTGTTGACTACATGTGTAACAACCAGTCTCATCGCTACAATATAACTAACTCTAAAATGTGAAATTTCAATTTTAAGTGAAAGCTTCATTAGTTTGATTATGAAAATGAGGGTAAATTTTTCGCGATATACATTTACCATACAATGCACAAATACGTGAATACATACATACATACATATATATATATATATATATATATTAAACCACTATACATCATTCACATGTCAGAACATAATTCCATTTTTACATGTATCCAAACCTTGGATTTACATGCCCAATAAAAAGGAGTCAAGGAACCAACTAAGGAAGAGTTGATAACAAAACACAACTCTCTCCCAAAATAAATTTCAACGTTATCACGTTGGCTTGGCGGATCCACGAATGAAAGTTCATGATCATCATAGACACCAACTACACTTAACAAACTAGTCATCAACTCTTCCACAATTCAAATCAGTTGTGGAATGTGGCACCATTCATTAGGAAATAGCCTATGTGTGTCCACATGACACTCTCACTTAGGAAAACTAGGCAGCAAGTGTTGAGGTCACCCTGTCATGCATAGGCAACTCCTCTCCCCCATGGTGATCAGCATGAGTCTCAAGGGAGTTTCAAACCAAGTGATATGCCCCCAAGTATGGTTGTCAAAATCTAGAGTCAAATCATAGAATCTTACGAGTTTAAGAGTTTACTTGGTTCATGGGAGTTAAAACAGAAGTAGACTCAGTGGACTTGTAGCAGACTCGTGTAAACTCACGAGTCTAGTTCGAGTCACACGAGTTCAGTTGGGGGAAAAAATTGCCGATATGATGTCGTTTTGTGCCCACTACAACATGAAAAAAGTTGAATCGCGTTTAGGGATTTAGGCTTCGTTTGTTCCACTCTGCTCTGTCTCCCAAATCCCAATCTCTCCTTATTCTTCATTCACGACGAGTTGGAGTGGTTCAGTGGTGAAGGTCTAGCTTGAGACAAGATGCGGCGTGAGACGAGACGAGATGCGACGATGCATTCAACAGTTTTATTGTGAGATGAGACTCGACGGCACGACATGACGCATGTTCGATGGTTTAGGGGTTCTGGTTTGAAGTCGTAAGCCTCAAGCCTAAGAGAAGAGTTCTCCAATCACGAGTAAGCACTAGCACGACGAGTCTCACGACGAGCCTGAGAGAAGAGTTCTCCAAATAAGGGGTTTAGTTGTTCTTTCTTTGATTTTGACGCATGTTTTGTTGGTGGTTATGCGGGTAAGAAGTTGGCTGAAAGCATCGTAAAAAAGAAGCTTGCTGCTTGTGTCAATAGGGTACCGGGTGAGAATTTCTCACTACCCAACTTTGTGTATTTGTGGACTGTTATCTTTGGTGATTTTGTCCCTAGACTTGATTTGATAAATAAATGATTCTAGAGAACAAGAATGAAAAACAAATATGATTAACTTTGCATAATTATTAGACTATAAAGATTTGAATGTCGAGGTGTGATCTTTCATCTTATATTAAACTTTTATTTTATTTTTTAAATGAAATAGCAAGGCCCAGATTAAAAATTTTGTTAGTATTATGGGTTACTTTGTTTGCATCTATCTCTGCAAGGTGGCACGAGAAATACTCAAGCAAGTTGAAGCAATTGGTATTTCCTCTTAAATAGATTATGTGTTATGCACTAGTACTGAAGGTTGGGTCTGATCACTAGTTTAATAATCCAAGATCCTGTTAATCATACTCTAGTTTAATAGATTTTTTTAATATATTGTTGGTAGAGATTAATAATATCTCAATTTAAAATTTGACTTGAACTAAATATATATCTTCTAAGTAGACTAGAATATCTCACTAATCACTATGTTTTGTTTTGTTTTTTGTGTTCCATGTTCAGTATTTATGGGAGTGGGACTAGATCAAATTCATCATATGCCAATACAGGCATATCCACAGGTGCAACAATTAGAAGCAAAAATGTTATAGGAAATATGACTGATGGAAACATGAGACAAATGTTTTAGGGAATGGTAAAAATGTTAAGTGCAACTATTGCTCAAAGATCAACAATGGGGGAATTTTTAGATTCAAGCATCATCTTGCTGGGACTAAATGGGATTCTGAACCATGTGCTTCGGTGCCTGAAGAAGTTAAGATGCTTATGATGAAAATTGTTGTAGAGGTTGCTAATACATCAGAGAAGAGAAGAAAATTGGACAGTATTCATGAATAAGGCATACATACTGAGGGAGTGGAGTCAAATACCACTCAAAGTGGAATAGAAGGGAAATGGATGTTTGCTTTCAAAGGAAGAGGAAAAGAAAAATTTGTTCAAGCTAGTGGTGAGGGAGTTTAGGCAACTTTAAATCAATTATACAAAAAAGGTGACAAAGATAAAGTTGATGATCAATGTGCTGAATTTCGGTATACAAGTGTCATTCCACTCAATGTCATTAAAAATCCAGCTTTTGCAAAATTTTGTGACATGGTTGCGAGATATGGGGTTGGCTATAAACCTTCATCTTATTATAATATCAGAGACAAGCTTTTGAAAAGAGCAGTGGAGAAAACTGATGTAATGCTTCAAGAATTTAGGGATGAGGGGAAGAGAACTGGTTGCACAATTATGCCTGATGGGTGGACAGATAAAAAAAAGGCATTCAATTTGTAATTTTTTGGTGAACAGTCTAAAAGGGACCAAAAAGGTAAGAACCGTGAAACTATAGGGACCAAATGAGTAATTTAACCAAACCGGGGTGCGTTTAAAATTACTTGATACATTTCATTTTCATTCAAAATTAAATTGTTGATTGCAAAATATAGTTAAAAATTAATGGGGAAAAACAAGTAAGTAAGGAGAAAAAGAACAAGAGTTAGTGATTAATTGTTTTTAAAAGAAAAATAGAAAAACACATTTACAATGTCTATAAATATAGAATAAAATTATGTAATCTAATATCATCCCGTTAATCTGTACGTTTGCTTTGTATAATGATTTTTTATTTATTTTAAATGTTATTTGTAATTCTATTTCATGTGTGTTCTAACTTAAAATTATTTTGTTTCCATGAAGGAATATGCTGAAACTCCTAAACATTTTACCAGCCATTGGTAGATGTCCTTGCCACCAAAGTTATTTTCAAAAACAAAATTTGAACAAATATTGAGATTGTGTTGGTTAAATTTAGCGGGTGGGGTTGTTTTGAAAAAAAAATTATATGATTATGAGTTTTGATAATAAAAAAATGCATAATTAAAACATGATGCGCTGGACCAAAACAAAAATGCAAAATTAATGGGTTGATTAATGGTACGTTGTTTAATGTTGGCTCTCCTTAAGTCATATTCTCTTTTCAATACTTTGGTTGATTTCAAAGGTAAACCACTTCAACTAATTTTATTTCATTTTTCTTTAATTATTTTTAATTGTCTCTTTATGTTCATTTCCCCTTGCTATATGATTTTGTTTGTGGTTTTTTATTTGTTGTTTTTACAATTTCAATAATGGATATGCTTGATAATTTTAATATTTGGAGGGTGTGGTTACTTTTTATTATTTGTCTCCCTCATTTTTTTTAAAATTTTGTATTGTTTATGTTAACTTTCCTTTGCTATACGATTCTGTTTGGGGTTATTTGATTTGTTTTTTTATTTATCTTCTATTTTTTTTATTCAGAGTCATCACTACTAGAAATATATTCTTTTACGACACCTATTCTATGACGGTTCTCTGTGGAACCGCCTTAGAAAATGAGACGGTGACATTTTTGTAATTATTATAATGAAAAATGTCTTTTACGACGCACATTCTAAGACGGTTATTGAAAACCACCTTAGAATGCTATGTCTAATAAAATTTACGACGGGTTTTGGTAAAAAACCGTCTTAAATATGAAAACAAATTAAAAGCCCTATACCTCTTTGAAAATAAAAAATATGTTAAAAGGGATTAGTGATAAGAGGAAACGTTGCATTTCTGTTACTCTTTTCTTTCTTTATTTCATCAACAAAAGAAGAAGAAGAAGATCGAACGAAGGCTCCTTCCATTATTCCATTCAACGATTCCATGGTGGCGAGAGGTGTGCCGGCGATGGCGGCGGTGGCTATTGCCGCCCTTGACTTGACGGGATCCTCCAACTGGTGGCGGGACATCAACCGCTCCCCGCTCTGGCAGGATTGAATCTTCCACCTCCTCTCCATCCTCTATGGAATCGTCGCCGCCGTTGCTCTCGTACGACGCCGTTTCTGCCAGATTTCTATTTCCACTTCCGTTAGGGTTTCCTTTCCAATTATTTATAATAATTTTAATATTAGGATGATTTTAGGTTTAATTAGTTCAAATACAATTGAGAGTGCCGGAGTATGGTTGGACCATGCAAAAGGTCTTTCACTTTCTTAATTTCATTGTGAGTGGGGGTTTGTATCATTCTAATATTTTTTTTCTAATTATATTTTTAATCTATTTGTATTTGTTTCATGGTTGACGTTTTTTTGGTGCAAAGTTGATGCTCATTCTGGTTTTGCAATTCGGTGTTTTGTTTTTGTCTTCTGTCGGGATGTGCAAAAGTTGTAGCCAGAAGTAGAAATGATTTGTTTCAGCTTTTTTTTTTCAATTCCTTCACAAATTAAGTTTTTTAATCTCATAGCTAATGCTCAGCTTCGTGTGTGTAGATTGTCCAACATATCTTACTTGACATGCCTCTTTTTTTTATCACATCATTTCATAGCTAATCCTCAATTTAATAATTTATCTCTATATCTCTTTTTTTTTATAACATCATATTACCTATCTATTTACTACCTTCATCTATGTATGATTGTATGGTCAAGATTTGTTATTCTCATAATAATAAGCAAGAATAATTCTCACTTGATATGGGCCATATGTGTCATCTATATAGTATCCCACTGTACTATGTCTCTCTCTTTTTATGCATACCAGTTGTTATTGCATAGTGTATAGAGAAAGTAATGAGGGGTTTCTTTGGTAGGGGGTTAATGGGCTAATTAGAGACATCCTCAACAATCAAGAGATCTTAAAATCAAATATGTTACATATCCTCAATACAACTAATTGTATGGAGTTTAATGACCCAAGCAACTTTACTATTTTCAAACTGAAATTACATCGTATAAATTAATCATAACTATTGCCTCTCATATTGCAAGGCATTGCATATACTCATGTAGCTATTATATAAAATTTGACCATGAAACTAAAGATCAGTGACAAAGACTTTATTGAATCATAATAATAAATTTTCTTGACTGTGCAGATCTATCACATCTTTCTTTGAATGGTCAACGACTATAGAAAAGATCTGATACATGTATGCCTATTGCTTAAGCTACATCATAGCTAGAATGCTCTTAACTGCAAATGTTGTAACCTAGCATTGCATTCTGTAATCCACCTAACTTCTAAAATCTAATTGATTTCAAATCAATTGTGATTCATTTTGTTAGTGTATTTACTCTTGGAAAAATTCTTTTAAGTTTTTTATTCATGTATAATTGTTGTTAGGCTGGTTTTGGTTTAGTTGGGGAGGATGATGCCTTGGGATCTTCAGGAGCAGTTGCTACTCGTATTGAGTCATCTTATATGATAAACCTACATGACTTGGATATGAGGCATGTAAAATATTTTACGTTTGTTCATGGTGAGTTAAAGAGAATATTAATATATATCATCTTGTCTCTTAAGTATGTATTTCTATAACTTTGATTTTTAATTGTGTCGAATGGTGTTGTGTTATTGTTGTAACAATAGTTTATGGCAAACCGAAAAAATTATTGACTGAGTCGCGGACAATGTCGCTTTCTTTAAGGCGTTTTGTGGCACTACCAAAAATTGTGCAAGCAGACTATCAACCATGAAGTCCCCAGGATAAAACAACCCAGATCACTATATAAGATTCCCACTGCACTGAGGGAACCTTTTGTAGATGCAATTGGTTTTGATGTTTTGATGATGATCATGATGATGTGTTGCAATTGATGCAAATGGGCTTTTCAAGATTAAAAATTCAAGACAATACTTCAAGATTACAAGTCACAACATCAAGATGATCACTAGAATATTAGGAAGGGAATTCCTAATTGAATTAGCAAAGGTTTGGCCAAGTGATTTAAAATAAAAGTGTTTTTCAAAGGTTTTACTCTCTGGTAATCGATTACCAGAGGATGTAATCGATTACCAGTGGCCAAATACATTCTATAACAGCTATAAAAATTTGAATTCGAAATTTTAGACTGTGTAATCGATTACACAATTTTGGTAATCGATTACCAGCAGTTAGTAAACGTTTTAATTCAAATTTTAAAAGCTGTAATCGATTACACAATTAATGTAATCGATTACCAGACATGAATTTTAGAAAAATAATTTCAAGAGTCACAACTTTTCAAAGGCTTTACTCATGACCACCAATGGTCTATATATATGTGACTTAAACACGAAATTGCTCAGAGATTTTCAGAACAACAAAGTGTTTTATCCTCTCAAAAAGGAATTTCATTTTATCCTCTTAAGAATTCCTTGGCCAATTCAATTGCAATTCATTAAGGAATTAATTGAGTTCTCAATCTGTAAAATCCATCTCTTTCTAGAGAGATTTGTTCCTCTTCTTCTTCTCATTTTCTAAGGGATTAAGAGACTGTGAGTCTCTTGTTGTAAAAGATCTCTAAACACAAAGGAAGGGTTGTCCTTGTGTGTTTAGAACTTGTAAAAGGAATTTACAAGTTAGTGGAACTCTCAAGCGGGTTGCTTGGGGACTGGACGTAGGCACAAGGGTGTGGCCGAACCAGTATAAAACTGAGTTTGCATTTTCTCTTCCCTTAATCTCCTTTATTTATTATTGCTTTATATTCATATTCAAGTTGCTTCATTTGAATTAATATTTAAGAAGATTGTCATTAAGGGAATTCATAACTTAAGTAAAAAGTAAGATAGATTTTTAATTAGGGGAAAAAGTTTGGAATATCTTAATTCAACCCCCCCCCCTTCTTAAGATATCTGAGGCCACTTGTCTAACAAGTGGTATCAGAGCTTCATTCTTGTACAAAGTTTAGAAGCTTCAAGAAAAAGATGGCCTCAGCAAATTCCTTATTTCCAGAAGGGAATTCTATCAATAGACCTCCAATCTTTAATGGAGAGGGTTACCACTACTGGAAAACCCGAATGCAAATTTTTATCGAGGCAATAGATCTAAATATCTGGGAAGTCATTGAAATAGGGCCTTATATACCCACCACAGTAGAAAGAGTTTCAATAGATGGTAGTTCATCAAGTGAAAGCATAACCATAGAAAAACCTAGAGATAGATGGTCTGAAGAGGATAGAAAACGAGTACAATACAACCTAAAAGCCAAAAACATAATAACATCTGCCCTAGGAATGGATGAATATTTCAGAGTTTCAAATTGCAAGAGTGCTAAGGAAATGTGGGACACTCTTCGATTAACACATGAAGGAACTACAGATGTTAAAAGATCTAGGATAAATGCACTAACTCATGAGTATGAATTATTTAGAATGAATACAAATGAAAATATTCAGAGTATGCAAAAGAGATTTACACATATAGTAAATCATCTAGCAGCCTTAGGCAAAGAATTTCAAAATGAAGATCTTATAAACAAGGTGCTAAGATGTTTAAGTAGAGAATGGCAACCCAAAGTAACAGCTATTTCTGAATCAAGAGATTTGTCTAACATGTCTCTTGCCACTTTATTTGGTAAGTTGCAGGAACACGAGATGGAACTATTGAGATTGCACCAAAATGAAGAAAATGACAAGAAAAAGAAAGGAATTGCTCTTAAAGCATCATCCTCAATTCAAGAAGAAAGTGATCAGGATAATGATGCAGATGATGATGATGATCTAAGTTTCTTTGTAAAAAGATTCAACAAATTTCTTAAAGTAAGAGGAAATCAGAGGCGACCAAATTTTAAATCAAAGAGAAGGACAGAAAATTCATCCTCTACTCTAAAATGCTTTGAATGCAATCAACCTGGACATCTGAGGGTTGATTGTCCCATCTTCAAGAAAAAGATGGAAAAATCTGAAAAGAAAAATCATAGTGAGAAGAAACTAAAGAAAGCATACATCACATGGGATGAAAATGATTTGGAATCCTCTGATGATTCTGAAAATGAAGAGATAAATCTTTGCCTTATGGCAAAAAGTTACGAAAGTGATGAAGAGGTAACATCTTCAAACAACTTATCTATTTCTTTTGATGAATTGCAAGATGCATTTGCTGATTTGCATAAAGAATCAATTAAACTTGCAAAATTAGTTTCATCATCAAAGAAAACAATTTCAAATTTAGAAAATGAAATTTCAAAATTAAACAAAGAATTAGATCTTCTTAGAAATGAAGTTTCAATCTCTAAAACAAATGAAAAAGTTAATATCTCCACTATTAATGACAAGAAAATAACAGATTCTTGTAGTTGTTGTGATAAATATGTAAAAGAAATTAAAGAGTTAAAAGATTCACTTGCAAAATTTTCATATAGTAGAAATAATTTAGATGTTATATTAAGTAAACAAAGATATGTGTCAAATAAAAATGGACTAGGGTATAAATCTGAAAAACTACAAAAGGTTTATAAAAACTTTTCCACTTCCACACAAAAATGTAATTCTAATTCCATCACTTGTTTTTACTGTGGAAGAAGAGGACATGGCATATCAACTTGCTACTTCAAGAAAAATTACAGTAATATTAAAATGATATGGGTCCCAAAAGGATCCTCAGTTTATACTAACATGCAAGGACCCAATAAAATTTGGGTACCTAAGTCAAAAACTTGATTATGCAGGTATCTTTGAGAAAGAAGTGGTACATAGATAGCGGATGCTCAAAACATATGACTGGAGATGCATCAAATTTTACACACATATCTCCAAAGAAAAGCGGGCATGTAACATATGGTGACAACAACAAAGGTAGAATTCTTGGAGTGGGTAAAATAGGTACAAATTCTTCAAACTCCATTGAAAATGTTCTACTTGTTGAAGGTCTTAAGCATAGCCTGCTTAGCGTTAGTCAACTATGTGACAAAGGCTATCTAGTATCATCTGATTCTTAGAAATGTCTTATAGAACATAAGCATGACATTAATATAAAGCATGTAGGACATAGAGTCAATAATGTTTACATGATAGACTTAAGCATAAAACAAGAAAACAATCATTGCTTTCTTAGTAAAGATGATGATCCATGGTTATGGCATAAAAGAATTGCTCACATAAACATGGATCACTTAAATAAATTAATTTCAAAAGATTTAGTAGTTGGTTTGCCTAAATTGAAATTTGAAAAAGATAAAATTATGCGATGCATGTCAAAAGGGCAAACAAACAAGAGTCTCATTCAAATCTAAAAATGTTGTTTCAACCACTCGACCATTACAGTTATTGCATATGGATCTATTTGGTCCATCTAGAACCATGAGTTTTGGAGGAAATTACTATGCTTTAGTTATAGTTGATGATTTCTCTAGATATACTTGGACATTATTTATTACACATAAAAGTGATTCATTCCATGCATTTAGGAAACTTGCTAAAGTCATACAAAACAAGAAAAATCTCAAGATTGCATCCATTAGAAGTGATCATGGGGGTGAATTTGAAAATAAAGATTTTGAATTATTTTGTGATGAACATGGTATTGAACATAATTTTTCTGCACCAAGAACTCCTCAACAAAATGGAGTTGTTGAGAGGAAAAATAGGTCATTGGAAGAAATTGCAAGAACTTTATTAAATGATACTTCTCTTCCAAAGTATTTTTGGGCTGAAGCTGTCAATACTGCATGTTACATCATGAATAGAGCCTTGATAAGACCTATTTTAAAGAAAACCCCATATGAGTTATTTAACGGTAGAAAACCTAATATTTCTCATCTACATGTTTTTGGTTGCAAGTGCTTTGTACTTAATAATGGTAAAGATAATCTAGGAAAATTCGATGCAAAATCTGATGAAGGCATTTTTCTTGGATATTCTTTACAAAGCAAAGCATATAGAATATATAATAAGAGAACTATGAATATAGAGGAATCCATTCATGTTACCTTTGATGAATCTAATGCTATATTGTCAACAAAGAATATGCTAGATGACATTGCAGATTCTTTAGAACATATGAACATTCATGAACAAGATTCCAAAGGAAATGACAAAGGAAACAATGAAGATCCTCCAGAAGAAGGCAAATCCAATGATGTACTCCCAAGAGAATGGAAAACTTCAAGAGATCATCCCCTCGACAACATAATTGGTGATATCTCAAAAGGGGTAACAACTAGACATTCTCTTAAAGATTTATGCAATAATATGGCTTTTGTATCTATGATTGAACCTAAAAATATAAAAGAAGCCATAGTAGATGATAATTGGATCATTGCCATGCAAGAAGAACTAAACCAATTTGAAAGAAACAATGTATGGAAATTAGTAGAAAAACCTGAAAATTATCCTGTCATTGGAACAAAATGGGTTTTTAGAAATAAATTAGATGAACATGGTATAATTATTAGAAATAAAGCCAGGTTAGTAGCAAAAGGGTATAATCAAGAAGAGGGGATAGACTATGAAGAAACATATGCTCCTGTTGCAAGATTAGAAGCCATTAGAATGCTTTTGGCATATGCATCCATAATGAACTTTAAACTTTATCAAATGGATGTTAAGAGTGCCTTTCTAAATGGCTTAATTCAAGAAGAGGTATATGTTGAACAACCCCCTGGTTTTGAAATTTCTGACAAACCAAATCATGTTTATAAATTACAAAAGGCTCTTTATGGTTTGAAACAAGCCCCTAGGGCATGGTATGAACGATTAAGTAATTTTCTTCTTGAAAAAGAATTCTCCAGAGGTAAAGTGGATACCACATTATTCATAAAGAGAAAGCTTAATGATATTTTGTTGGTTCAAATATATGTTGATGATATAATTTTTGGATCCACTAATGATTCATTGTGCAAGGAGTTTTCCCTTGATATGCAAAGTGAATTTGAAATGTCAATGATGGGAGAACTAAAGTACTTTCTGGGATTACAAATCAAGCAAACTCAAGAAGGTATATTCATCAATCAATCCAAATACTGCAAGGAATTGATCAAAAGATTTGGGATGGATAGTGCAAAACACATGTCTACACCAATGAGCACTAATTGTTACTTAGATAAAGATGAATCTGGTCAGTCTATAGACATAAAACAATATCGAGGTATGATCGGATCTCTTCTTTATTTATCTGCTAGTAGACCTGATATTATGTTTAGTGTATGCATGTGTGCTAGGTTTCAATCCAACCCCAAACAATCACATCTAAGTGCAGTAAAGAGAATCATGAGATATCTATTAGGAACAATCAATTTAGGATTATGGTATCCTAAGAATTCAACATGTAACTTAATAGGATATTCTGATTCTGATTTTGCCGGATCTAAAACTGATAGAAAAAGTACAAGTGGAACTTGTCAATTTATTGGATCGGCTCTTGTCTCATGGCATAGTAAGAAACAAAACAGTGTTGCTTTATCTATTGCTGAAGCGGAGTATATCTCTGCCGGTAGTTGTTGTGCACAAATTTTATGGATGAAGCAACAATTATCTGACTATGGCATCATTCTTGATCGCATACCTATTAAGTGTGATAATACTAGTGCCATAAATCTATCCAAAAACCCAGTTCAACATTCAAGAACTAAACATATAGAGATTAGACACCACTTTCTTAGAGATCATGTCTTAAAGGGAGATTGTGTATTAGAATTTGTTGATACTAAGAATCAACTTGCTGATATTTTCACTAAACCTCTCCCCAAGGAAGTGTTTTTCTCTATTAGAAGAGATTTAGGTCTCTTAGATGTAAGAGATTTAGAAAAATAGGAATTGATTGGTTGATTGATTGGTTGATTGATTGGTTGATTTACTTTTTATCTTTTGATTGTAGATTGTTTTGTTTGATCGTGTTTGAATTCTTGCTTTTATGATAGAATTTATGATTTCTTGTGTATATAGTAATTGAATGATTGAATTTAGTATATTAGTAGTAAAAATTAGTCATATAGGATGTATTTGAGTATAAATATAGATATTCTCTTAGAAACTAGCCTAGGATAGGCTCTGGTAATCGATTACCATCCAGTGTAATCGATTACACATGAACAAACAGCCTGTAATCGATTACAACATCCTGTAATCGATTACCAGAAGGCTTATTGGGCCTGTAATCGATTACCAATACCTGTAATCGATTACAATGCGTCATCTTCTATAAATACTCACGAAATCAGAGCTGCTGCGCAGCCAAAGCTTCCTCCACGTTTTCCTCCATACCTAGAACTTCAAACCTTCGATTCTCACTCAATTCTTCACCAAATCACGTCCCGTAAAGCCCAATCTTCCTCTTTTTCACTCCTCTTTCACTTCCACCGATCAAAATCCAGAAAAACTTCATCAAATGGCAGAGCCATCAAAGAAGAGAAAGGGATCATCTTCCACCGCCACCGCTGCTGCCCATCGCCGTCACGGCCCATCCGGAGCACCCACAACACCTATTCCTCCTTCTTTGTCATCTCCAAGATCATCAACACTGTTTTCATCCGATGATCAACGTCTACGGTACCTTTCTCATTTTTCTTCTAGAATAATCTTAGACCCTAAGTACCTAGACGTAGAGTTCTTTAATGATGAAACGTTTGATTGCTATCAAGTGTTTCAAAATTCTGGTCTTGTTGATTTCATGTCATTTAAATTGCCATATTATCCTGAACTTGTAAAGGTCTTCTACTGCAATTTAAAAATTCAGGATGGTATTATTATGTCTGAGGTGCATGGTACTTCTATGATCATTGATCAGTCACTTTTCTTTTCTTTGACTCATTTACCCAGTCAAGGTGCACCTTTTGAGGGCACCATTGTTGATGACTGGAAATTCGATTATTCGAGTCATGATGCTCGTCGCATGGTCTGCAATGATCAAGCTGACATGACCGGTAGATTGTTGGCCGGGTCATTAACTTTTGATAATCGCATCATGCATTATATCATTGTTAGAATTTTGCTTCCTCGGTCTTCAAATTTAGCACAAGCCTCTGAGGAGGATTTGATTCTTATGTGGGCTTTTCTAACCGGTCGTCAGATCGACTGGGCCCATTTGGTTCGGTACCGAATGCATAAGGCATTACGGGCCAATGCATCTCTTCCTTATCCACATTTGATTACTCTGTTTTTGCGTCATTTTCAAATTCCGCTTGATGATGAACCCTTTGTTCAAGTCAAGCGTTCCTTTGCAATTGGTGCTGGAGCAGTGACCTCCTTTGGGTATCGTAAAGATCGGAATGGACAATGGCTGAAGAAGGATGCACTCCCTCCTCAAGATGAACGTACTCCTTCACCTCCTCCTCAACGTGAAGATTCCGCACTCATGAATGAAGTCCTCTCCGAATTACGGGGTCTTCGTTCGTATGTTGGTGACCGCTTTGACTCGTTAGATTCACGCTTTGCCGGTATGGACATTCGTCTTACACAGCTTGAAGAGGATGTCGGATACATTCGTCAGAGTTTCGATCTTCCACCACCTCCTCCGTCTTGTTAGATTTTAGATTCTGAATATTTATCTTTTATAAGCTGTGTATTTTGGCTTTTAGTTTCTTAGAATTTACATTATTATGCTAAGTACTTTGCTTATTTATCTTGTGTTCTTAAATTTCAGTCTTGGATATTTTGTGGTTGTTGACATTTTATGATCTTTGAATTTTGGTTTGATTATTTCTTGATTATGAGTTTGGCTTATTGTATTTACTACTCTGATACTTATATCTTGCTACTCCATTGTTATAACTGTGTTGATTTCCGAGTTCTTTGGCTTTTTGATGTTGCCAAAGGGGGAGAAAAAGGTTGTAGCAAAAGCTTAAGAAAAAGCTTAACAAACTTAGAAATCAAGTGATCATGTATTCCGAAATATAGGGGGAGAAAACGGATGCACATTTTATCTATATACAATTGTTTGTTGCTTGCTTGAATCTTGATTTCAGGTATTGTATTGTCATCATCAAAAAGGGGGAGATTGTAGATGCAATTGGTTTTGATGTTTTGATGATGATCATGATGATGTGTTGCAATTGATGCAAATGGGCTTTTCAAGATTAAAAATTCAAGACAATACTTCAAGATTACAAGTCACAACATCAAGATGATCACTAGAATATTAGGAAGGGAATTCCTAATTGAATTAGCAAAGGTTTGGCCAAGTGATTTAAAATAAAAGTGTTTTTCAAAGGTTTTACTCTCTGGTAATCGATTACCAGAGGATGTAATCGATTACCAGTGGCCAAATACATTCTATAACAGCTATAAAAATTTGAATTCGAAATTTTAGACTGTGTAATCGATTACACAATTTTGGTAATCGATTACCAGCAGTTAGTAAACGTTTTAATTCAAATTTTAAAAGCTGTAATCGATTACACAATTAATGTAATCGATTACCAGACAGGAATTTTAGAAAAATAATTTCAAGAGTCACAACTTTTCAAAGGCTTTACTCATGACCACCAATGGTCTATATATATGTGACTTAAACACGAAATTGCTCAGAGATTTTCAGAACAACAAAGTGTTTTATCCTCTCAAAAAGCAATTTCATTTTATCCTCTTAAGAATTCCTTGGCCAATTCAATTGCAATTCATTAAGGAATTAATTGAGTGCTCAATCTGTAAAATCCATCTCTTTCTAGAGAGATTTGTTCCTCTTCTTCTTCTCATTTTCTAAGGGATTAAGAGACTGTGAGTCTCTTGTTGTAAAAGATCTCTAAACACAAAGGAAGGGTTGTCCTTGTGTGTTTAGAACTTGTAAAAGGAATTTACAAGTTAGTGGAACTCTCAAGCGGGTTGCTTGGGGACTGGACGTAGGCACAAGGGTGTGGCCGAACCAGTATAAAACTGAGTTTGCATTTTCTCTTCCCTTAATCTCCTTTATTTATTATTGCTTTATATTCATATTCAAGTTGCTTCATTTGAATTAATATTTAAGAAGCTTGTCATTAAGGGAATTCATAACTTAAGTAAAAAGTAAGATAGATTTTTAATTAGGGGAAAAAGTTTGGAATATCTTAATTCAACCCCCCCCCCCCTTCTTAAGATATCTGAGGCCACTTGTCTAACACCTTTCTAGAATTACACCATCTTATATGACTTGAAAAGTCACTCTAAAGCCACCCGAAAATATGACTTGAAAAGTCACTATTATAGCTAACCGAAAATATGACTTAAAAAGTCACTCTTATAGCCAACCGAAAATATGACTTAAAAAGTCACTCTTATAGTCAACCGAAATTATGACTTAAAAAGTCACCCTTATAGCCAACCGAAATTTTAGAGCGACAGAAAGAAAGAGGGAGAAGTTTGCCGAAACTGCATCAGCTGAAATATGGGAGAGAGAAAGAAAAGTTGAGGAAATGCTTCTCAACTGGGACAAGGAAAAATGAAGAAAGGAGCTCTCTATATATAGGGAGTGAAACACTATTCAAGTGTTTATCCTGAGTGATGTGGAACTTGAAGCCTTTTTTCTTCTTCTTTTTCTTTCTTTTTTTCAAACTTTCATCCACATTCTCCTTTGTTCTAACAATCCCCCACTTGAAATTTGTAAAGAAGATTTTCGAGGATTTCATAAAATTATGCATAAACAAAGGTGCCATACAACTTGAACCTTTGCATAGTGAGTAAGATTCAGATTTTACTAGAGTGACTCGAAGTCTTGAACTCTATCTTCGACATCAAACCACACACAACCTTTTCATAGGTGTACTCAATAAAGCCCGTGCGTTAAAGGCCATGCACATCTATCCCGGTATAGTGAACGCTCTAGAAATTTTTGCCCAAAATTTCATATGAAGTGGCCCCCACTTCAACATTCACATAGGTGAGTCTATCAAGAGTACTCCTGTAGCCTAGGTACTCCACTCAACATAGAGTATAGATCTCATTAAGAATTACAATTTTTTTTTTCATAACTCATCCTCTTGTTACTTCAGGAATCATGCTGCTTTCACTTATAACAACATGTTCATCTCATATCACTTCATAACTTGTTATTACCCATTGAACCTAGTTCTTGGGATCTCTAGTCATTTAGGTCAGGTTACCATCATGAATGATCATTGCAGTAAGGGAAATAGTCCCATTCTTTTAGAAGTATTATGGACTTTCTCTTTAGCTAATCCTTTCGTCAAAGGATCTACTAAATTATCATCAGTGCGTACGTGATCCACTCTAACAGCTCCTGTTGAGAGTAATTCTCTAACAATGTTGTGCTTATAACGTATCTGCCATTTCTTACCATTGTAATAACGGTTCTCAATTTTTGCAATAGCCGCGGTACTATCGCAATGGATCAACACAGCTGGTATCGGTCTTTCCCATAACGGAATCTCTACAAGTAAGCTTCTTAGCCAACTTGCTTCCTCACTAGTAGTTGCTAGTGCTATCATCTCATATTCCATAGTGGACTGAGCTAAGATAGTTTGTTTCTTTGACTTCCAAGAAACAGCCCCACCAGCTATGCTAAATATATAGTCGTTGGTTGCTTTGGAATCATCTGAAAGAGTGTTTCAATCTGCATCGTTGTATCCTTCAAGTATAGCGGGAAACCTTTTATAATGTAATTCAAGGTTTATGGTTCTTTTAAGGTACCTCATTACCCTTTCAATAGCGTGCCAGTGCTCCATACTAGGTCTACTGATAAATCTGCATAATAATCCCACAACATAGGCTATGTCGGGTCTAGTACAATCAGTGGCATACCTAAGGCTGCCAATGATACTTGCGTACTCAGTTTGTCGTATACCTTCACCAGTGCTCTTAAACAGTTTTACACTTGGATCATATGGTGTACTAGCAGGTTTACAATCAAAGCAATCATATTTCTTTAAGATCTTCTCAATGTTGTGAGATTGATCCAGAGAAATTCCCTCTTTTGACCTAGTAATCTTAATACCAAGGATTACACTTGCTTCTCCGAGGTCTTTCATATCAAAGTTGTTACACAACAATGATTCCACATCGTTCACTACATGAATATTTGAACCAAATTTGAGAAGGTCATCGACATATACACATATTATAGTGCAAATATTATTTACAGATTTGTAGTAAATGCATTTGTCACTTTCATTCACCTTAAACCCATTCGAGACTATTAAGTTATCAAACTTTTCATGCCACTGCTTAGATGCTTGTTTTAGACCATACAAAGATTTATCTAACTTGCAGACTTTATCTTCTTGTCCATGAATCACAAACCCTTTAGGTTGCTCCATATAGATTTCCTCTTCCAATTCACCATTTAAAAAAGCAGTTTTAACATCCATTTGGTGTACCACTAGACTGTGAATAGCAACAAGAGATATTAGCACTCGAATAGATGTTATTCTAGTAACTGGTGAAAAGGTGTCAAAGAAATCCACATTCTCTCTTCGCCTAAAACCTTTGGCTACAAGAAGAGCCTTGTATTTATCCATAGTACCATCAGGTTTTAGTTTCTTTTTCAAGATCCATTTACAACCAATTGGTTTGCAACCAGGAGGCAAGTCTACTAAATGCCAGGTCTTGTTAGATTCTAAAGAATCCATCTCATCATTAATGGCTTCTTGCCATAAGTCAGCATCCAAAGAAGACAAATCTTCTTGGAGGTTTGATGGATCCTCCTCTAATGTATAGGCCATATAATCGGGCCCATAATCTTTAGCAATTCTTGCTCTCTTACGTCTTCGAGGATCTATATTTGGTTCTGGTTGTGCAAGATTTTTACTACTAATAGCAGGAAGATAACTGGATGAAGTACTCCCACTATTCCTTAATTTAAAAGGAAATTTATTTTCATAAAAATCAGCATCATTTGACTCTATGATCACTTTTGTGTTTAGGTCATAAAACCTATACACCTTGCTATTAATAGCATAACCAATGAACACACATTCATAGGCTCTACTTGCAAGTTTAACCCTCTTAGGGTCTGGGATCCTTACATAGGCCAGACATCCCCAAGTTCTCAAATAAGACAAATTTGGTTGTCTTTTCTTTAATATCTCATAGGGAGATGTCTTGCTTTTTGATTTGGGGATTTTATTTAGTACATAACAAAAAGTTAATAAAATTTCGCCCCACCAAAAAGATGTTGCACTAGAACTCAACATAGTAGCTACAACTAATTCTGTAAAAGTTCTATTCTTTCTTTCAGCTTTACCGTTCATTTCAGGTGAATATGGAGCAGTCATCTCGTGTATGATTCCATGCAAATTATAAAACTCATTAAACAAACTAGAATCATACTCTCTGCCTCTATCACTTCGAAGTTTCTTAATTTTCTTATTGAATTGATTTTCAATTTCTGTTACAAATAACTTAAACATGTCAAGCGCTTCACTTTTATTTTTCATAAGATATACATATGTATAATCAGAGCAGTCATCAATAAAAGTGATAAAATATCGTTTTCTATTTCTAGTCAACATTCCATCAAATTCACATATATCATAATGTATTAAATCCAATGACTCAGATTCTTTAACTACTGATTTATGTGATTTCTTAGTTATTTTAGATTGACTGAAAAAAACACATTTTTCAAAGTGATTTGAAGATAGCTTTGGAATAAAACCTAAGTTACTCGTGTTAGATATGCAATGACTATTTATATGACAAAGTCTAGAATGCCAGATATTAAAATCACACAGCATGTAAGTAGAAGGAGAAACTTTATTAATATCAAGATTCAATTTGAACATGCCATTAGTGGCGTACCCTTTCCCTACAAATACCCCATTCTTGGTCAAAGTAAATAAATCTGCACCTATGGTCTGAGTAAACCTAGCCTTGTTCAAAAGAAAACCAGAAACCAGATTCTTTCTCATCTCTAGAGTATGCATCACATCTTTGAGAATCAAAGTCTTTCCAGAGGTAAACTTCAGTTCAACATCTCCAGTTCCAGCAACAGTAGTGGTGTGGGAATCACCCAACAACACTTTCTTATTTTCAACATTCGTGTATGTTTTAAACATAGAACGATCATAGCAAACATGGCGGGAGGCACCAGTGTCTACCCACCATCCATCTGATCCTCCAATCATATTGATCTCAATTATCACAACTATGTATGGCTCTTGAGTCATGTTAGCCTAGGGAGCACCTGTCATTGAAGGATTTCTGCATTTACGTGCCATATGTCCCGATTTGTCACAATTGTAGCAGAGGAATGGCTCACCGGGATTATTCTTGGCAGGTGGATGTTGTCTAGCATGTTGGAACCTTGGGGGGTTCTTGTTGCGGTTGGAGGTATTGTTCACATTGCAGTTCTGATTCTTAAAGTTTTTGTCAATAGGCTTCAGAATTGCACCTGTGTTCTTCCTTTTAGTGTTGTTGTGAGACACAACCAACACTTCATCTTTTTGATCTTGTCTGCGTGCCTCTTCCTCAATGCACAGACGTGTGATCAGAGACTCCAAAGAGAATTCTTTGGTCTTGTGTCTGAGAAGGTTTTTGAAATCCTTCCAGCCAGGAGGCAGCTTGTCTATGATGACAACAACCTGAAATTGCTCCTCCAATGCCATATCCTCTGGTATGATATCATGAGCAATTTTCTGTATCTCATGGGATTGAGACTCTATTGATTTATCATCAGTCATTTGATACTTGAGGTAGCAGCTAACAACATACTTTTTAGTCCCAGCTTCCTCAGTATCATACTTCTTTTCCAGAGCCAGCCAAACTAATTTGGCAGACTTATATGGGCTATAATAATCATAGAGATCATCAGCTAACCCATTTAGAATGAAATTCTTGCATGGGTAATCATTTTCATTCCAGATAGCTAATTCCATAGTCATTTTATCCTTCACTTCCTTCTCAGCATCCTCAGGTACCACCGAAATATCAGTGTTCAAAACATAGGCAACTTTTCTCATAGTTAAAGAAAACATCATCTTTTGTTGCCAACGTTTGAAATGATACCCTTCAAACCTAAAAGGTTTGTTGAGGTCATTGTTGTTCGAGCCAGTAATATCTACGGTAGCCATAGCAGAATCGAAAGCGTCTTAAAATTGTTGTCACAATAGTTTATGGCAAACCGAAAAAATTACTGGTTGAGTCGCGGACAATGTCGCTTTGTTTAAGACGTTTTGTGGCATTGCCAAAAATTGTGCAAGCAGACTATCAACCACGAAGTCCCCAGGATAAAACAGCCCAGATCACTGTATAAGATTTCCACTACACTGAGGGAACCTTTCTAGAATTACACCCTCTTGTATGACTTGAAAAGTCACTCTAAAGCCACCCGAAAATATGACTTGAAAAGTCACTATTATAGCCAACTGAAAATATGACTTAAAAAGTCACTCTTATAGCCAACCGAAAATATGACTTAAAAAGTCACTCTTATAGCCAACCGAAATTATGACTTAAAAAGTCACCCTTATAGCCAACCGAAATTTTAGAGCGACAGAAAGAAAGAGGGAGAAGTTTGCTGAAAATGCATCGGCTGAAATATGGGAGGGAGAAAGAAAAGTTGAGGAAATGCTTCTCAACTGGGATAAGGAAAAATGAAGAAAGGAGCTCTCTATATATAGGGAGTGAAACACTATTCAAGTGTTTATCCTGAGCGATGTGAGACTTGAAGCCTTTTTTCTTCTGTTTTTTTCTTTCTTTTTTTCAAACTTTCATCCACATTCTCCTTTGTTCTAACAGTTATCCATGTAACCAACCTCACCTAGTGGGATAAGGTTTTTTTGTTGTTGTTTGTCTCTTAAGTATGTATTTATATATGGTAAAAAATAAAAATACTAGCTTTCATGAGATGGAATTTGGATTTAGTTTTTGATAAAAAATTGAATCATGGTTGTTGCTAGTAACATCAATATTAAAAGTTTCTTAAAAAATATGGGTATTCTTATTTCTTTTTTAATTTTGTGGTGTGTTGGAGGGGGAAGAAAATGGGGCCTAATCCAAAAGCAAAAAAATGAAATAGAAACCATCTTTGGCAAACATGTCTGCACCAATAGGTGGCATTCTTGTAATTAGTGCTAATACTATTCATTATCACAGTCAGGTAAGCGTGTTGCCTACGCATAATCATGCAATGTCTTCCCAGTTTATATTAAATTGAAAAGATATTTAATTGTAGTTTTGTGTGCATTCTTACATTTTACTGTTTTTGGTTTACAAGAGATAGGGAATAAGCTAATTATATAGATTGTTTTTGCAGTCTGCTTCTTGTGCATTGGCCTTGAACATTTATGCTATTACACTTGACAGTAGGTGGTGATTCTTTCTCTCTTTCATGTACTCTTCATATGAAATGAAATAATTCTAGGCATGGACTTTTACAATTATTTGACATTACCTTTTCATGCACTGATTTGACATCCTCTTATGATGCACATTAATTAATTTCTTCATATTGTATTTGATCGTTATCTTCTATTTTTTTAATGGTGGTTTTGTGTGCTTGGTTTCTATATTCTGCTTGGTTTCTAAATGGAAGGAGTAATTTTCCAATAGGTTTCTATAAAAAAAAACGTACTAATAAGTGGGTTAACGTTCATTTGCAATTATCTAAATTGCAAAACAAGGTTTTTTGCCATATGTCACAAACCAGTAGTTTTGAGTTTCTATTAAGTGTTGAAAGATTGGCAATTAAAAATCAACTTGTGAGTTTTTAGGAAAGATCCATTTTTTGGCAATAGGAAAGGCATTCAATTGGTTTTCTCATGCCAGTGAAATTTGGGTTTTGATATTTATGGTAAATTGAAGGGAAGACTCAATCACAGGTGTCGCAACCTACCCTTCGGCGGGAGGGCGACAAGAGGATTCATGGGTGCGTCTTCCATGGGAGGAAGATGCGCGGAGTCGCCACCAACGTTTATTCGAGGAAAACGTTGGAAAAACCGAAAAGGTGTGGTCTACGAACTTTAAGTGTGAAAGGTTCGGGAGTTGTATTTACGCATGGGGAAGGTATTAGCACCTCACGCGTCCGTCACAAAGGACGGCAACCTTTAATCGAGTGTGCAAAGATGTCTTCAAATTGTTTTATTTTCCCTTTTTTACGTTTTTATGTCTTTTTATGCCTTTTTGTATTTTTTATCTTTTTGTGGTCGACAAGGGTGTTTCCCTTGCTCCTACGTATTCCTTAATTGTGATAAGGAAATCAGACTTATGTAGTTCTTTCAAAAGGGGCGAATCAAGTGATTTTTTTTACTTGGAAGGGGGTCATTTAAGGCGTTGGACCTTAAAATGATCCATTTTACTTGGTGAGAAAGCTAAGGCGTTAGACCTCTAACCATCTCACGAGGTCGACAAAAGCGGGGCTTTTGCTCCTACATATCCTCCATCGAAGAGGAAATCAGACCTACGTAGTTCTTGCAAAAGCGGTAAAGCTACATGTTGATTTGATGCTTTTGAACGGTCCATGTTAACCGATAAAAGCAAAGAGGATCATTTAAGGCGTTGGACCTTAAAACGGTTTTTAGTGATTTTTTGCGGACAAAACTTGATTTGTGAGTTGATTTTAGCCTTAGTTTCACTTTGGTTATTAGTCAATTGATCCAAGGAAACTTCCAAATAAAAACGTCTGATTGATTATTTTTTTTATTATTTTATTCAAAGATATTTTGATTATTTTATTATTTTTCAAGATATTTTGATTATTTTATTATTATTTTGCTTTTTTTGGTTTAACCGAGATTACAGCGTGAATGATCGGTTAGATTTTGTTTTAGCAGTGATTAAACGAGATTACAACACAAATGATCGGTTGAAATTCATTTTATCATTTTATTAGGTGAGAAACGGCTTAAATAAAAGGTTAAAGCACGTTAAAAACAGAAGAAAAAAAAACTGAAAGTAAGCGAAATTAAAGTGAAAGTACACAAAACAAGTAGGGACCACTAAGGGTGCATAGAATGAATTGAAAGATTCGATTTCGGGAACTTACCGGTTGAAGACCGAAGAACGAACGAAGAATGGTGAAGAACGATGAAGAATTTCCATAGAATTGCTTACGGAAACGTCTCGGAAGCGTTATGGAAGCACCTCGGCTTAAATTTTCTTCACGGAAACAATTTTTTTCACAAAATAGCCGAAATGCATAGCTAACGGGTGATGAGTATTTTTTGAAACAGCCCCCCTCCCCTATTTATGGGGAAAAGAGAGGTGCTTGCCGCCCAGAGACTTAATGAAGAAGATTTCTAAGCGCACCCGAATTACTAAGTTCACCCCCCTTTTCGTATTTTACGGAAAAGTTACGGAAGCCTTACGGAAGTGTTTCGGATTTGATTTTCATCTTTTTTTCTCTTCCCTTTCATCAATGTTAAGTGAAATATGCTTACCCAAGGTTTTCAGAAATTTTACGGAAGCCACGGAAGCCCCGAAAACCATTTTTCAAAAACGTGGAGGAGCTTGCTGCCCAATTGCTTCCTCCTTAAGCAACCCAACTTCCAAAATGTTCCGAAAGGGCCTAGACTCGAATTGCTATTTACACCCCTATCTTGATAAGTTCACCCCCATTTTTGTGTTTTTGGCTATTTTCTTTCTGAAATCTCACGAAACTTTACGGATTCTGTAACGACATCCATTTTCTTTCCGGAATGTTGTGAAACTTTACGGATTACCCAACAATGCTCTTTTTGACTTCCGGAATGTTGCGGAACTTTACGGATTGCACAACAATGTTTCTTTTTTACTTCTGGAATGTTGCGGAACATTACGGATTACCTAACGATGGGGGTTAAGTACCTCGAGGCGGTCTAGCGAAGGTTGCATGCCACCAAACAATGGTCCCTGGACGAAATTAGGGTATGACAACAGGAAAAACCAAATACCTTATTTTTGGGCAATAATACAAAACTTATAAAACAATCCTATGATTAATAACATTGGCACAACAAGCATCAACATCAAATTTAACTACAAAAGTTTGCTAGACTGAGGCTTCATTCTTGCTTAGCAGCTCCCCCCATGTGTTATCTCTGTTCCTTTTTAATTGTCTTCATGCTTCTTTGATCGTTATCTTCTATTTTTTAATGGTGGTTATGTGTGCTTGATTTCTATATTCTGGCACTTCAATGGAATTTCTCACATCACAAATATTGGAAACCCATACATTGGTAATATGTTATTGTTTACTCACGAAGATACATTGACATGTTTTTTGGCCATTTGTGATTAGGTACTAGAAACTACTGATCTTCTGAGTGAGGTTACTAAAAGTGTGGACTACTATGTTCAAGGAAAAACACTTGCCGGAGGGAATTTATTTGGAAGGTAGTGTGTTGGTTATTGATGTTTCTATAAGAATAAAATTCAATTAGATGGGTTATTATTTAACTTTCTGTATTACTTCCTACTTGTGGATCTTTACCATTTATTTGGCTGGGATTGAATCTGTTTCTTGTCATTTGTTGATTTGATTTTGCATGGAGCCATGGACTGTTACCACTTGTTGGGGAAATAGAAAGTGTGTTCCATTTGTATTTTGTATCTTGATTTACCATGTTAATTTTAATTTAGTCTAATGTCACAATTTTATATTCAATTGATTTCAAATTAAAATTGTAGAAATTGTTAAGATTACATATTGTGAGTTTGGCACACACATTGTGAAAATTCAAAGTGCAAGTTATATTTATCTGTGGATGTAACTGCAAGTATTGTACATCACCCAACTCCAAGTGTCTCAAAAGTGTAAGCATAACTTGGTAAAGGAAAATATAGAAGAAATATTTTAAATTGTAGACCTAGACTAAAATAGGAAACTTATAATTATCTTGAGTTTCCTTCCAAGAACAGATTTCATTACTAGCAGGTTAAATCTCATATAAATGGATAGAGATTATTGACCCCTATATCTAGATGATTGTCCAAAAAGAAAAAAAAATCTTAATCACTGGACAGAAACCCACCTTAGCTTTATTTGGTTCAAAGTTAATCTTGATCTCTTTGGTTTCAAGTACTTAGCAAAGAAGATAAAACAAAACCAGATTTGTTAGCTACAAGAGCCGTAGACTTTTGTTAAAACAATTTTTTTTCCTTTTAAAACCGGGAAAATTGTTTTGAGGTTATGGAAAATAACCAAAATATGATTAAATTTAGTTTTCTTAAAAAGATTATCAATTGTAATTTTCACAATTTTTCTAAAAAATTACTTTATTATATTATTACTTATTAACAATGTAACATACATCTAAACATCTTATACTATATGTCATTTTAAAATGACTACTCGAGCCGTGAAAGTAGGGGTACACTTTAATATACACTAAGATATAGTATAATTAAAAAAGAACATAAGGCAAAGGCTTTATAAAAACAAATTTTTATTATATACATTTTGTTTGGTAAACAATAAAAAATACAAGAAAACTAATAAGATATTTAATGCATAATATCTTTTTCTAATATTAATTATCTTAATATAATTAATATCATTATTATTATAAAATTAAATTTTATATATTTTATTATATGTTATAAATATTATATTATGTATAACATAAATATATAAGCAGAGGGATTTTTTCACCTTCCACGTGTGTGTAGAGAAATATGCAATACCAAAATAACTCATTTTACTTAAAGCTTGAACTCACCAATATTGTCTCATTGTATTTGGTGCTTCCCCATATCTATGTTTATGCATATTTATATATATTGTTTCTATAAGGGTTTACCATGTCTTCCTTGACCTACTGGTTCCCAATTCGATGTTGTGTCCTTATTATTTAATAATTTGCCCAATGTCATACCCTAATTTCATCCAGGAACTATCATTTATTGATCTTTTTAATCCTTGCTAGTTGACTTATGGTGTTGAACGCCAGTTACAGTGTGAAACAGATGATCATTCAATGTTTTGATCACGAATGTGAAAGATACCAAAAGGGGGGGGGGGCAAAAGGGTCATTTCAGGGGATTTTATGGACCTTGGCTCGCCCAGGTTAGCCTCTGGCTCGCCTAGGCCCCCAAATAGCTTAGGGGTGAAGTAATCAGCTTGTTTGGGCGAGCATGGTTACTTCAGGTTGAAGCAACAGCTCGCCTAGGCAAGCTGCCATGACCCCTAATACCATCTTTTGCTATAAATAGGCGTGAGGGAGGCTGAGTAAAGGGTTCCAAGGTCCAACATTGAGAGGAATCAGAGAGAAGAAGAAGAAAGAAGAGAAAAATGAGGTTGAGGCACTACCGAATTGCGACCATAATCGACTTCTACATCGTTCTTTGTTTGTCATTTGGTTAGTTTTTGTTTTAAGGATTTGAATGCGATCTATGCACCCTTAGGGGTCCTCTTTCTTGTTTTGTGCATCTTCATCTCCTTCTTCTATAATCAATAATCTCATTTTCTTCTTGCAAAGTGAGTTTTAACCGATCATTAGTGCCTCAAGTTATCTTTAAAAAAGATTGAAGGTTAATAAGAAAAACCAAGATAAAACCAACTTATAAACTTCATTTCATCAAATATCGCTTTACATCATTTCAAGGTCTAGCGCCTTAACGATTCTCTCCGCTTTTCATCAAACATCACTTGAGTTCGTTTCAAGGTCCAATGCCTTACACGAATTTTGTTCGCAATTGAAATCAATCTTTCAGAAAACATAAAATCAATGTAACACACAAGCTTTCAGACTTAAAGAACTACATAGGTCCGAGTTCCTCATCGCACTTGAGGATACGTAGGAGCAAGGGCAATGCCCTTGTCAACCCCAAAAAGTAAAAAAAACATAAAAAAGGGAAAATAAATAAATATTGAAGTCATGATTTTGCACACTCGATTAAAGGCTGTCGTCCCTTGTGACGGACGTGTGGGGTGCTAATACCTTCCCCACGCGTAAACAACTCCTGAACCCTTATTTTCAAAATCCGCAAACCTTCGCCAATATTGGTTTTTTTCCTAACGTTTTCCTCACATAAAAGTTGGTGGCGACTCCGCTCATGTTCTCCCTTGGAGACAAATTCTTTGGTCTATCTATTTTGGCCTTTTTGCACCCCTGTTGAGTGTAGGTTGCGACAGTTGGTGAGTCCATTGGGGACTGTTAGAGAGTTAGGCCATTTAGTCAGTGTGAAATGTTTTTATCAAGACTTCTTCTTTATTTATGTTCCATTTTCCCTTTTATCTTTTATTTTGTCCATATTTGTATATAACCTTTGCTATGTTGTGGTGTTTGTCTATCGATTACATTCATAGTTAGAAATATTTTTTCTACACACACATGGCACCTACACCTTGCACACACATTGAGATATTATGCCCTATACCTGAGTCTATGTGAGCCATAAGGAGTGGAGGTCGATTTGTGGTCATGTTGGGTCTCCGAATCGCTTGATAACAGTGAAGCCTCATCTAGAGTTTTCCTCTTTTGGTGATGGATTGTCGCTGATAGTCCCTATCGCCATAATGTATTACCTAAGGGGATGATATCTGTAGAAGCCAGTAAAGTTACATGAAACCACCCTTGGGAATAATCACTAGAAGTGGACTTTTGGATCCTTTCCATTAGGTTCCCGAATTAGGGGGCACATAAAAAATTCACTCTGGCATGTTCCTTGATTGCATCATGCATCTCTTCATGGCATCATAATAGACATATCATTCCTACATTTATCATTTATCATATTCATGCATTGCATTTGCATGAGTTATTGCATTATCATACATCTTCATTTAGCATGCTTTTGTTCTGCCAACTGTATGCATTCTTTTTTCACAGTTCGCATGTTATGTTCACTCATGTATGATCCTTTCATTTTCCTCTACAAAAAAATAAAAATAAAAATAAAGAACAAAAGAAAGTCACAATAAAGCATGAAAGTTTACACCACATTCTTAGTTACATGTGTTGGGTACCATAATGATGGCTATAAACCAACCATGTTGGGATTATATACTCATTTCTCTTAAAAAAAATGTTTGAAAATCATGTGAACATGGTACCTAATGCATGGTTAACTAGGAAATGATGGTTCTTCGGGCATCTCATGATTATATTTGCCATGCATCGCATAAGTATGCTCTAGTCATTCATCTCTATGATATGTTGTTGAAGTATTGACAATCAAAGTTTCTATTCCTTGGATTATGGAGTTGAACCAAGCACATGTTTTAAGGAAATGTTCATCAAGTCAAGGTCAAGTATGGAAGTAACCAGCTTGCAAAAGTTAGGGCAGAAGATGGATCGAGTTACATTGCTTCTTTGTCTACTGCCAACACATGGTTGAGCTAAATAATTTACAAAAAAAAATTAGGGATTATTGATGTCCACGTGTTATTTCCAGTTGCGCTTTGACTATGAAAAGATGTAATGAACAATGTTGTTTTAATGAAAATCTGAATTGATTCGACTCTTTGCTCTACTGAATGTCCTGTGTAAAATTTGCAATACTTCAACAATGTATCATTCACATTCACCCATGATCATTTTCACATTAGTTGCATTGCTCATTGTATTCTTTCCTTGAAATCAGAACTATAATCATTGTAATCTAAAGGAAAGAACGTACTTTACGACGCCCTTACCGAACGCGTGCTAGAGCTAGAGTAATGAGTGAAATAGAGGAAGTTCAGGAGTAGATGAAGGCCGACATGGAGGCCATGAAAGACAAAATGGCCTCCATGATGGAGGCCATGTTGAGCATGAAGAAGATAATGGAGGTCAATGTGTCCAGTGACAAGCATTCCTTCATACCATATGCCTTGCCTTCTAACTATACACCGCCCAATGTTGCACACACTCCCAATGAGAATGCCGACAACTCCGCACCCATACCCATTGAGAGCCAACAACCCCAATTTGATCATGCACATGTATCTCAACCCATGGGGGAGACACATGAAGCACCTAAAGACCACAATCTAGTCGACTTTGAACCTCACCTCAGATATGCTACTGAGGGGCAAGTAGTTGATGGTGTACCCCTACCAAACACTTTGGGGGGTCCTCAGTATTGCCCATAACCACAACCCATGCATTTTGTGGTGGGAAGGCTACCTCTTACCACGGAAGAAATGGGAAAATTTGATAATATAGAGGAAAGGCAGAGATCATGCTTTTGCTGACATGGCAGAGTTGTGCCTAGTACCTGATGTCGTCATCCCTCCAAAGTTGAAGGTGCTGGATTTCGATAAGTACAAGGGGACTACTTGCCCCAAGAACCACCTGAAGATGTACTATCAGAAGATGGGGGCATATTCGAAAAATGAAAAATTATTGATGCATTTCTTCCAAGAAAGTCTTACTGGGGGAGCCGTCACCTGGTATACTAATCTAGAACCTTCCTGAGTCCATTCTTGGAAGGACCTACTGGAACCTTCCTGAGTCCATTAGACAGTATCAGTCCAATTCTGATATGGCTCTGGATAGAATACAACTATAGAACATGTGCAAGGAGCATGAATCTTTCAAAGAATACGCCCAAAGGTGAAGGGATCTGGCAGCTCAAGTAGCACCCCCAATGATGGAGAGGGAGATGATAACAATGATAGTAGACATGTTTCCAGTTTTCTACTATGAGAAGATGGTGGGTTACACACCTTCAAGCTTTGCCGATTTAGTTTTCACTGGCAAAAGGATCGAAGTGGGTCTGAGAAGAGGCAAATTTAATTATCCTAGTTTGATGAATAGGAAGCCTGAGGCAAATGGAGAGAGTGAGAATGAGGGAGGAACCCATGTTGTGACTGTCTTTCCCACATGGCCAAATTTCCCACCAGCCCAACAATATCAATACTCAGCCAATACCAGTCCTTCTCATTACCCACCACCCTATCAGCCAAGAACACTGAATCATCCGCAAAGGCCACCCCTAAATTAGCCACAAAGCCAGCTTTCCACACATCTGATACCAAATACCACCCTTAACACAAATCAAAGCACCAACCAGGGAAGGAATTTTCCAGAAAATAAGCTTGCAGAATTCACCCCAATTCCAATGTCATATGCTGACTTACTCCCCTATCTACTCGATAATGCAATGGCAGTCATAAGCCCAACAAAGACTCCTCAACCTCCAACGTCTCATGTGCTTATCATAGGGGAGTTTCGGGGCATTCCATTGAGCATTGTAGGACCCTGAAACATAAGGTGCAAAGTCTAATTGATGCGGGCTGGCTAAAATTTGAGGAGCATAATTGCTTGTGAATTCTGACGTTGACAAACGACACCATGCATGGGGCAATTTGAAGGTTGTTTTTAGATGTCTCCAATGACTCATTAGGATTTTCAAGTTTTTGCCATTACTGTAAACAATAGTCACAATGCTAATAATATGGATAAATTTGATATCCTTGTCTCATTCTCTCACAATTACATCTTAGCTTATTTAACTTTCACTGGAATGTGAATGTTAGTCGTTGGTTTGTTTGCTCAAGTGACATGCGCTCCTGAGTTGATCTCCAAGTTTGTTAAATCAGAAATTGCTTGTTCTCCGTGTTTGGTGAGGTTGCTGTAAACGACGAGTAAAGTAAAAAGTTCAAAAAAAAGAAAATGTTTGATTGACTGTGTTCCAAGTCAAAAATAAGAAGTACAAACATTCATGTGACCTCATTTTATCATTCTTAAAAGTTTCTTTTTGAAAGACAAGTGAGTTATCAAGAACATGAGTCATTTGACCTAATATGTCAATTGAAGATCTTTTAAATATTTGTCGTCTTTGAAAATTCATTTTTGAGAATCTGCACAGTTTCTTTCATTTTTCCTTGCTACAAGGTCGTGACAAAAGACAACAATAGATACCTCAGAGCGCTACACTGGGCAATGAGAGGCACCGTGCATGAGCCTCAAGCGAACCTAGGGGCAGATCAAAAGTTCTTACCCGGTAGGTCGAGAAACCGAAAGGGCGGCCTAGGCCAAAAATAGGGTATTAAAAAAATAAAAAAGAAAAAAAAACAATCAGGGGCGGGTTATTAAGGTTTTGTCCCAAAATCCGAACTACAGAAGGATCTAAGTCAAGATTTGAAATGACACATGGCCATGTTTCAACATCCCAAACACTAATTTATCCCTTGCTTTCCCCTCCGAGCCGAAGCATATTTGTTTACTAAAAACAACATAAAAAATAGCAAAAGCAAAATAGAAACCCTGAGTAGGAACCACCGCTAAACCAGCAGGAAGAGCAATGTAAACAACACATGCATGAAGTTAGGCAATAATGAAAAGAAAAAAAGAAAATAAAATTCGCCAAAGGCGAGTGAAGAAAAAAAAAAGAGACAAAGATCTCCAGATTTTACCAGAAAGGCACAAAAGTGCAACGAAAGATTAATGTATAAGACAAAAGGAGTAGAGCCCAACCCAAGAGTTGAAAGGAACAAAAGTACAAGTAAGACTCTCAAGGTTCCTACTAAATAGAGCCATTAAACAGTCTTCGAGCCTCTCTGACCGTTTCTTTCATAGCCCTCTTACCCCTGACCACATTACAAGCCCAATAAAGCCCATGTGGATCAAGGAATGACTGATTTAGCTTTTAAGTTGGGATTCTAGAATGAAACCCGCACTCACTTGTGATTTTTGAAATATATATATATATATATATACTCGAGGTTTCACACTTGCACATTTGAGAAGAAAACTCATTCAACCAGGAGCTCGTGGAAAATGCCCAAAGACAATTGTGATAGTATGGTACATCTGATGTTAGTCGCTCATGCAGACTCCTTAGGATTCCTTTTGAATCCAAGGGTGGTATGTTGTATAAATTCTTTCAGGATCAACCCATTTCATCAAGTTTCAGTAGGATCGACAGACCCTTGGCATCATTCTATGACTTTAAATCAGGAAAGTTTCACTTGGTCACATACCAAAGTGTGACAATCCATTGCCATCCTTCAATGGGGCGCACGATTGATACCAAAGCCTTATGTTTTCTTGTTGTGCAGAATAATCGAAGTTTTTAAATGAAAGGGGAAAACCCTAGGATCCATATTTTGGTTGATTGATTAAATGTCAAGCGGCTCCATTGCCGTCACTCCAAAACTTTCAAGTGACTAAATCAAACAAAACATACACTTTGAGGGAGTTCCCTGAAGAGATTTGGAAAAAAGATAGGATGAGATCCCATGAGTTATCGTGTCTTTCAGAAAGAGATGGTCAATCTGTGTTTTCCACAAAAGGAAAAAAACAGCAAAAAAAAAAAAAAAGAAATCAAAATCAAAATCACAAATATGTGAAAGAATGTCATGAGCATTACACATTTTCCATGATTCAAAACCTTTTTGCATTGCATGCATCTGCATCCCAAACATCATGTTCATATTAGGCTATAAGTTTTCTCTTTATATACCAAATTCCCAAATCTAATTTCCTATCATTTGAGTTTAGGATGAGAGGCCCTCTCAAAGAGTCAACCCCTTGCTTTCTCATAAGGTTAAGCCCTTCGGTACTAGTACATATTGGCTTGTTTCATAAGACTGAAAGTCCTCGCCTTTATCTTTCACAGGACTCAAAGTACTCACCTTTAACTTTTATAGGACTCAAAGTCCTCGCTTTTATGCTTTCATAGGACTCAAAGTCCTCACTTTTATCATTGATAGGACTCAAAGTCCTCACCTTTATCTTTCATAGGACTCAAGTCCTTGCTTTTATGCTTTCATAGGACTCAAAGTTCTCACTTTTATCTTTCACAAGACTCAAAGTCTTCGCCTTTTACAGGACTCAAATTCCTCTCTTTTATCTTTCATAGGACTCAAAGTCCTCGCTTTTATCTTTCATAGGACTCAAAGTCCTCTGTCATTTACTTTTCAAAGACTTCAATGTCTTTTGTCAAGACTTCAATGTCTTCTGCCTTTACATTTCAAAGACTATCAAAGTATGTTGTCTTGCAGAGACTTTAATGACTTCTGCCTTTACATTTCAAAGACTATCAAAGTCTTTTGTCTTTTAGAGACTTCAATGTCTTTTGCCTTTACGTTTTCAAAAGACTACAATGTCTTCATTTATATTTCAAAAGACTTCAATGTCTTCAGTCATTTACGCTTTCAAAAGACTACAATGTCTTCATTTACATTTCAAAAGACTTCAACGTCTTCAGTCATTTTACGCTTTCAAAAGACTACAATGACTTCATTTACATTTCAAAGACTTCAATGTCTTTTGTCTTTTATAGGACTCAATGTCCTTGTCTTTGTGCTTCATAGGACTAGACGTCCTCTGTTTCTATGCTTTGAATTGAAAAAAAAATAGAAGAAAAAGAAAAAAAAAAGAACTTCAGATGTCTTCTGCTTTACGGAACTTCAATGTCCTCATGTTTTCTTGGTTTCACTTCCTTGGTTTTTGCCAGTTGCCCGGTCGAATAGCAAGATCGCTCGAACGAAATTAGTGTCCTTATCTTTACTTTCCTTTTATTTCCAATAAAAGATAAGTAAAGAAGGGCAACTTTCATACCCTAATTTCGTTTGGGGACTATCGTTTATTGATCTTTTTAATCCTTGCTAGTCGACTTACGGTGTTGAATGCAAGTTAAAGTGCGAAACAGATGATCATTCAATGTTTTGATCAAGAATGGGAAAGATACCTAAAAAGAGGGGAAAAATGGTCATTTTAGGGGATTTTATGAACCCTGGCTCGCCCAGGCTAGCCTCTAGCTCGCTTGGGCCCCCAAATAGCTTAGGGGTGAAGAAACAGCTCACGGGTCGAGCTGAGCTCGTCTGGGCGAGCAAGATCACTTCAGGTTGAAGCCGAGCTATCATGACCCCTAATGCCATCTTTTGCTATACATAGTCGTGAGGGAGGTTGAGTAAAGGGTTCCAAGGTCTAGCATTGAGAGAAATTGAGAGAAATCAGAGAGAAGAAGAAGAAAGAAGAGAAAATTGAGGCCGAGGCACTATCGAATTGCGACCATAATCAACTTCTACATTGTGCTTCGTTCGTTCTTCGTTCATCATTCAGTTAGTTTTTGTTTTAAGGATTTGAATGCGATCTATGCACCCTTAGGGGTCCTTTTTCTTGTTTTGTGCATCTTCATCTCATTCTTCTTCTATCATCAGTAATCTCATTTTCTTCTTGTAAAGTGAGTTTTAACCGATCATTAGTGCCGCAAGTTATCATTAAAAAAGATTGAGGGTTAATAAGCAAAACCAAGATAAAGCCAACTCATAAATTTCTTCATTTCATCAAATACCTTCCCCGAGCGTAAACAACTCCTGAATCCTTATTTTCAAAATCTGCAGACCTTCGCCAATATTGGTTTTTGTCCTAACGTTTTCCTTAAATAAACGTTGGTGGCGACTCCGCTTGTTTTCTCCCTTGAAGACAAACGATTTGGCCTGTCTACTTTGGCCTTTTTGCACCCCCGTCGAAGGGTAGGTTGCGACACCTAGGAACCCCCTACTTCATTTAATTTCCCTAACACCCCCACCCCCGAATTGATAGAAACTTCACACCACCAAGGTTGGTTATTTTGAAATAATTTCAGGTTGTGATAAATAGATTGAAAAAAAATTGTATAATCCTTTTGTTATTTTGAAAGAAGAATCATCATAGTTATGAGACTGAAATGGACATTCCTTGTTTCTATTGGATACATGGCAGCCCTATACTATAAACAGCGCCAAAGTAATATTCTTAAATCAGAGGCCACAATCAAGGATATGCAAAGGTCTTGCCAACTTTTGCTTCACTTGTGATAGGATTCTTTAGGAGCCATTTCATTTCTATTCTCTATCATGCAAGGTTTTTCATCTCATTTCTCACTCTTGATTTCTTTCTTTCTTTCTTTCTTCTTTTGGTCTTAATTTAAATTAGTGGTCAAAATCTAAATTATACTTGTGTTTACAAAATTGACTTAAGTAAAAGCTTTCAATATCTAAAAGTTTTATTGAAATGTGTTTGACCCTGGGATTTGGAATTAGTAGGTTTGTGAAATGTGAAGATAGTTTCAAATATCTTATTGGACTATACTATGCTTAGGAAATTTTATTTCCGGTATGTTTGTTGCATGTGTTTTCAATTTAAGTGGTTATTGTGCATATGAGGTTTATGGGCATCCAAGTATTTTTAAAGAATTGTATGATCCTAGCAAATATAGTATTGGACATGTGTCACTACAATGGCATTATATGGACTATAAATAATTTTTTTGTGGACATGTGGTCTTTCAATATTACATGGCTTTGTTTTGTTGTTTTGTTGTTTTTTTGTTTCATATGTTATTTGGGCATAATGTTTTATTGAGGGGATGTTTTGGTTAATAGATTTCTAATTGTAATTTGGTAGTCATTTAGTATAGTTAGGATCAAATGCATTCAGAACGCCACTGTCAAAATTAATGAAGCATTTGAATTTCTAAGACATTTGTCAAATAAGAAACGTCTCGAAAAACATGCTTTCTAAGACAGTTCTTTTCTAAGAAACATCTTAGAATGTATACTTTCTAAGATGGTTCTTTCGTAAGAACTGTCTTAGAAAGTATACATTCTAAGACGTTTCTTAGAATGTCTTTTAAGATGGTTCTTACGAAAGAAACATCTTAGAAGGTGTACCTTCTAAGACGGTTCTTGTTGGACAAGTGGCCTCAGATATCTTAAGAATGGGGGGTTGAATTAAGATATTACAAACTATTTCCCCAATTAAAAATTCTATTTAACTTTCTATTCAAGTTATAAATTCCCTTAAAAATGAATTTCTTAAATAATGATTCAAATAGAACAATCTGAATATGAATATAAAACAATAATAAACAAAGGAGTTTAAGGGAAGAGAAAGTGCAAACTCAGATTTATACTGGTTCGGCCACACCCTTGTGCCTACGTCCAGTCCCCAAGCAACCCGCTTGAGAGTTCCACTATCTTGTAAATTCCTTTTACAAGTTCTAAACACACAAGGACAATCCTTTGTGTTTAGAATTCTTTCACAACAAGAGACCCTTGGTCTCTTAATCCCTTTTCAGAATAAAGAAGAAAAGAAGAAGAAATCTCTCTATAAAGAGATAGATTGAACAATTTGAGCACTCAAATAATTCCTTATTGAATCACAATTAATTTGGCCAAGGAATTTGTAAGAGAATAAAACGATTTTGCTTTATAAGAGGATAAGACCTATTTGTTCTGAAAAACTCTTGTCAAATTCGTTTCTCAAGTCACATATATATAGGCCTTTGATAGCCATTCAAGAACCACATAAAAAGATGTGACTATTGAGAATATTTTCTAAAAATCTGCTCTGATAATCGATTACAGTATATGTGTAATCGATTACAAGCTTAAAAATTTGAATTAAAACATTCAGAAACTGCTGGTAATCGATTACCATATATGTGTAATCGATTACACAGCGCAAATTTTGAATTCAAATTTTAATAGCTGTTGTAAATCAGTTTTGGCCATTGGTAATCGATTACATCCTCTGGTAATCGATTACCAGAGAGTAAATTTGTTGAAAAAGACTTTTTAACTTAAAATTCTTGGTGAAACCTTTTGCTACTTCAATTGGAATTCCCTTCCTATTTAATATACCCTTTCTAAGACTCTAGAGACTGTCTTGATCATCCATCTTGAATATCTTTAATTCTTTTGTCTTGAATAAAGCTTTGAGATGCATGTGAAAACTTTGGCATCATCAAAACATTCAGCTTGATCCTTTGTCTACAATCTCCCCCTTTTTGATGATGACAATCCCTGAAATCAAGACAAGCTATATACTAGATGATAGCACGTTCACACAACCCTTACTCCCCCTATCTTTTGGCATGTATGCCTAACTTTACTTAATGATAAATTTCTAATTGATTTCTAACCCAAGTTCTCTCAAGTTCTCTCCCCCTTTGGCAACATCAAAAAGAACTAAGCAACACAATCAAAATCCAAACAGAGCCAAACATTAAACCAAAATAAATCCATACATTGTCATAGCCAACCAAAGCAAAGTCCAGAAATATAATAATAGTGTAAGAATATGATAACTAGTGCAACAAAAAGCCAAATACACGGCGATAAAACAAAGTACTAATAATACTTAATTACTAATAAGACTTAGTCATAATAATAATAACTATTAATCTAAGAGGATGATGGAGGTGGTGGTGGTGGATCAAAGCAAGTACGAATGAAGGAGACATCTTCTTCAACTTGTGTGAGGCGAATATCCATGTCGGCAAAGCGTGTATCCAATGAGTCGAAACGTTCACCAACATAAGAACGAAGACCTCGTAATTCGGTAAGGACTTCATTCAGGAGTGTTGAATCTTCATGCTGAGGAGGAGGTGAAGGAGTACGCTCATCTTGAGGAGGGAGTGCGTCTTTCTTCAGCCATTGACCATTCCGATCCTTATGGTAACCAAAGGAAGTCACAGCACCAGCACTAATTGCAAAGGAACGCTTGACTTAAACAAATGGCTCATCATCAAGCGGAATTTGAAAATGACGTAGAAACAAAGTTATCAACTGTGGATAAGGTAGAGGTGCATTGGCCCGTAATGCCTTATGCATTCGGTACCGAACCAAATGGGCCCAGTCGATCTGACAACCGGTGAGAAAAGCTCACATCAAAATCAAATCCTCCTCAGAGGCTTGGGCTAAATTTGAAGACCGGGGAAGCAAAATTCTAACAATGATATAGTGCATGATGCGATTATCAAAAGTTAATGATCCGGCCAGCAATCTACCGGTCATTTCAGCCTGGTCATTGCAGACCATTCTGCGAGCATCATGACTAGAATAATCAAATTTCCAGTCATCAACAATGGTGCCCTCAAAAGGTGCACCTTGACTGGGTAAATGAGTTAAAGAAAAGAATAAGGATTGATCAATGATCATAGGAATACCATGCACCTCAGAGGAAATAATGCCATCCTGAATTTTCAAATTGCAGTAGAAGACCTTTACAAGTTCAGGATAATGTGGCAGTTTTAATGACATGAAATCAACATGGCCAGAATTTTGAAACACTTGATAGCAATCAAACATTTCATCATTAAAGAACTCTACATCTAGGTACTTAGGGTCTAAGATGATCCTAGAAGAAAATTGAGAGAGATACCGTAGACGCTGATCATCGGAAGAAAACAATGTGGATGATCTTAGAGATGATAAAGATGGATGAATAGGTGCTGTGGATGCTTCAGATGGTCCGTGGCGGCGATGGGCAGCAGCAACGGTGGTGGAGGATGATCCCTTTCTCTTCTTCGATGGCTCTGCCATTTGATGAAGTTTTAGTGGATTTTAATCGGTGAAAGTGAAAGAGGAGTGAAAAAGAGAAAGATTGGGCTTTACGGGACGTGATTTGGTGAAGATTTGAGTGAGATATGAAGATATGAAGTTCTAGGTATGGAGGAGGCGTGAGGGGAGGCCGTGGCTGCGCAACAACTCTGATTTCATGAGTATTTATAGACGAGGACGAGTTGTAATCGATTACAGGAGTAATGAGCCTTCTGGTAATCGATTACAGGATGTTGTAATCGATTACAGGCTGCTTATTCTTGTGTAATCGATTACAGTGAATGGTAATCGATTACCAGAGCATAACCTAGGCTAGTTTCTTAAAAAAAAATATTTATGTCTATGCTAAACACATCTAATATGATTAATCATCACTACTAATGCACTTAAATCAATCATTCAACTATAAAACACACAGGAATACATAAATTCTATCATAATAACAAGAATTTAAACAAAATCAATCAAAGTAACATATAAACAATCAATCATAAGAGTAAATTAATCAACCAATCCTAAACATTACCTATCCAAATCACTAAGGTCTAAAAGGCCTAATTCTCTTCTTATTGAAAAGAATATATCCTTTGGGAGAGGTTTTGTAAAGATATCAACAAGCTGATTCTTTGTATCAACAAACTCTAGCAAACAATCTCCCTTTAGAACATGGTCTCTTAGACAATGGTGCCTAATTTCTATATGTTTCGTTCTAGAATGTTGTACAGGGTTTTTGGATAGATTTATGGCACTAGTGTTATCACATCTAATAGGTATTCGATCAAGAAGGATACCATAATCAGATAATTGTTGCTTCATCCATAAAATTTGTGCACAACAACTGCCGGCAGAGATATATTCCGCTTCAGCAGTGGATAAAGCAACACTGTTTTGTTTCTTACTATGCCATGAGACAAGAGCGGATCCAATGAATTGACAAGTTCCACTTGTGCTTTTTCTATCAGTTTTAGATCCGGCAAAGTCAGAATCAGAATATCCTATTAAGTTACATGTTGAGTTCTTAGGATACCATAATCCTAAATTTATTGTACCTAATAGATATCTCATGATTCTCTTAACTGCACTCAAATGTGATTGTTTGGGGTTGGATTGAAACCTAGCACACATTCATACACTAAACATAATATCAGGTCTACTAGCAGATAAGTAGAGAAGAGATCCGATCATACCACGATACTGTTTCATGTCTATAGATTGACAAATTCATCTTTATCTAAGTAACAGCTAGTGCTCATCGGTGTAGCCATGTGTTTTGCACTTTCCATCCCAAATCTTTTGATCAATTCCTTGCAGTACTTGGATTGATTGATGAATATACCTTCTTGAGTTTGCTTGATTTGTAATCCCAGGAAGTACTTTAGTTCTCCCATCATTGACATTTCAAATTCACTTTGCATATCAAGGGAAAACTCCTTGCACAATGAATCATTAGTAGATCCAAAAATTATATCATCAACATATATTTGAACCAACAAAATATCATTATGCTTTCTCTTTATGAACAATGTGGTATCCACTTTTCCTCTAGAAAATTATTTTTCTAGGAGAAAATTACTTAAATGTTCATACCACGCCCTAGGGGCTTGTTTCAAACCATAAAGAGCCTTTTGCAATTTATAAACATGATTTGGTTTATCCGGGATTTCAAAGCCTGGGGGTTGTTCAACATATACTTCTTCTTGAATTAAACCATTTAGAAAAGCACTTTTAACATCCATTTGATAGAGTTTAAAATTCATCATGGATGCATATGCTAAGAGCATTCTAATGGCTTCTAATCTTGCAACCGGAGCATATGTTTCTTCCTAGTCTATTCCCTCTTCTTGATTATACCCTTTTGCTACTAACCTAGCCTTATTTCTAATAATTATGCCATGTTCATCTAATTTGTTTCTAAAAACCCATTTTGTTCCTATGACAGGATAACTTTCAGGTTTTTCTACTAGTTTCCACACATTGTTTCTTTCAAATTGATTCAGTTCTTCTTGCATGGCAATGATCCAGTTATCATCTACTATGGCTTCTTTTATATTTTTAGGTTCAATCATAGATACAAAAGCCATATTATTGCATAAATCTTTAAGAGAATGTCTAGTTGTTACCCCTTTGGATATATCACCAATAATGTTGTCGAGGGGATGATCTCTTGAGGCTTTCCATTCTCTTGGAAGTTCATTATTTCCTCTAGCTCCATTATCTTGAGAATCCTCATTGCTTACTTCATCTTTTTCTTTAGAATCATTTCCATGAATATGTGTATCTTCTAAGGAATCTGAAATATCATCTAAAAAATCCTTCCTTGGAAGAATGGAATTAGACTCATCAAAGGAAACATGTATAGACTCTTCAATTGTCATTATTCTTTTATTATATATTATATAAGCTTTACTATGCAGAGAATATCCAAGGAAAATACCTTCATCTGACTTAGCATCAAATTTTCCTAAGTTATCTTTTCCATTATTCAATACAAAACATTTACAACCAAAGATATGAAGATGTGAGATGTTTGGTTTTCTGCCATTGAACAATTCATATAGAGTTTTCTTTAAAATGGGTCTTATTAAAGCCTTATTTAAAATGTAGCATGCAGTGTTAACGGCTTCGGCCCAAAAGTATTTTGGATGAGGAGTATCATTTAATAAAGTTCTAGCAATCTCTTCCAAAGATCTATTTTTCCTTTCAACAACACCATTTTGTTGAGGGGTTCTTGGTGCAGAAAAGTTATGCTCAATCCCATGCTTATCACAAAATAATTCAAATTCTTTATTTTCAAACTCACCCCCATGATCACTCCTAATAGATATAATCTTTAGATTTTTCTTATTTTGAATGATTTTTGCAAGTTTTCTAAATGCTTGAAATGCATCATTCTTATGAGTGATAAAAAGAGTCCATGTGTATCTAGAATAATCATCAACTATAACAAGAGCATAGTAACTTCCTCCAAAACTCATGATTCTGGAAGGACCAAAAAAATCCATATGAAGTAATTATAAGGGTTGAGTAGTTGAAACAATGTTTTTAGATTTGAAAGAAACTCTAGTTTGTTTTCCCTTTTGACATGCATCACATAGCCTATCTTTTTCAAATCTTAGTTTTGGCAAACCAACAACTAAATCTTTTGATATTAATCTATTTAAGTGTTCCATGTTTATATGTGCAATCCGTTTATGCCACAACCATGGATCATCATCTTTACTAAGAAGACATTGATTATTATCTAGTTTTTGACTTAAGTCTATCATGTAAACATTGTTGACTCTAAACCCTATATGCTATATATTCGTATCATGTTTATGTTCAATGAAACACTTTTGAGAATCAAATGATACCAGATAGCCTTTGTCACATAATTGACTCACACTAAGCAGACTATGTTTAAGACCTTCAACAAGTAGAACATTTTCAATGGAGGTTGAAGAATTTGTACCTATTTTTCCAACTCCAAGAATTCTACCTTTGTTGTTGTCACCATAAGTTACATGTCCGCTTTTCTTAGGAGAGATATGTGTGAATTTTGATGTGTCTCCCATCATATGTTTTGAGCATCCACTATCTATGTACCACTTTTTCCTCAAGGGTTCCTACAAAATCAAGGTTGTGACTTAGGTACCCAAACTTTATTGGGTCCTTGTGTGTTAGTATGAATAAAGGATCCTTTTGGGACCCAAATCATTTTAATATTGTTACAATTTCTTCTAAAATAGCATGTAGACGTGCCATGCCCTTTTCTTCCACAGTAAAAACATGCGATAGAACTAGAATTATATTTTTGTTGTTTTTCAGATTTATATCCTAGTCCAGCCTTATTAGAAACATGTCTTTGTTTTCCTAATATGACATCTAAATTATTTTTACTATAAGAAAATTTTGCAAGTGAGTTTTTCAACTCTTTGATTTCTTTTTCATACTTTTCACAACAACTACAAGAATCTGACATTTTCTTGTCATAAATAGTAGAAATATGAACTTTTTCATTTGGTTTAGAAATTGAGACTTCATTTCTGAGATGATCTAATTCTTTGTTTAATTTTGAAATTTCATTTTCTAAATTTGAAATTGTTTTCTTTGAAGATGAAACTAACTTTGCAAGTTTAATTGACTCTTTATGCAGATCAGCAAATGCATCTTGCAATTCATAAAAAAAAATAGATAAGTTGTTTGAAGATGTTACCTCTTCATCACTTTCATAACTTTTAGCCATAAAGCAGAGGTTTATTTCTTCATTTTCTGAATCTTCAAAAGATTCCATATCATTTTCATCCCATGTAATGTATGCTTTCTTCAATTTCTTTTCATTGATATTTTTCTTTTCAGACTTCTCCATCTTTTTCTTGAAGATGGGACAATCAACCCTCAGATGTCCAGGTTGATTACACTCAAAGCATTTTAGAGTAGAGGATGAAGTTTTTGTCCTTCTTTTAGGTTTAAAATTGGGTCGCTTTTGATTTCCTCTGACTCTCAAGAACTTGTTGAATCTTTTTACAAAAAGACTAATACCTTCATCATTATACAAGTCAATTGAATCTTCTTTATCACTGTCTTCTTGGATTGCAGATGAGGCTTTAAGAGCGATTCCCTTCTTCTTCTTATCAGTTTCTTCATGTTGATTTAATCTCAATAATTCCATTTCATGCTCCTGCAATTTTCCACATAACGTAGCAAGAGACATACTAGACAAATCTTGAGATTCTGTGATGGCTGTTACCTTTGGTTCCCATTCTCTATTAAGACATCTTAAAACTTTATTTACTAGATCTTCATTTTGAAAATTTTTTCCTAGAGATGCAAGATGATTAACTATGTGTGTGAATCTCTTTTGCATGTCTTGTATACTTTCATTTATATTCATCCTAAAAAGTTCATATTCACGAGTTAAAGTGTTTATCCTAGATCTTTTAACATCTGTTGTGCCTTCATGTGTTACTTGTAGTGTATCCCACATATCCTTCCTTTGTGTTTAGAATTCTTTCACAACAAGAGACCCTCGGTCTCTTAATCCCTTTTCAGAATAAAGAAGAAAAGAAGAAGAAATCTCTCTATAAAGAGATAGATTGAACAATTTGAGCACTCAAATAATTCCTTATTGAATTACAATTAATTTGGCCAAGGAATTTGTAAGAGAATAAAACGATTTTTCTTTATAAGAGGATAAGACCTTTTTGTTCTGAAAAACTCTTGCCAAATTCGTGTCTCAAGTCACATATATATAGGCCTTTGATAGCCATTCAAGAACCACATAAAAAGATGTGACTATTGAGAATATTTTCTAAAAATCTGCTCTGATAATCGATTACAGTATATGTGCAATCGATTACAAGCTTAAAAATTTGAATTAAAACATTCAGAAACTGCTGGTAATCGATTACCATATATGTGTAATCGATTACACAGTGCAAATTTTGAATTCAAATTTTAATAGCTGTTGTAAATCAGTTTTGGCCACTGGTAATCGATTACATCCTCTGGTAATCGATTACCAGAGAGTAAATTTGTTGAAAACGACTTTTTAACTTAAAATTCTTGGCCAAACCTTTTGCTACTTCAATTGGAATTCCCTTCCTATTTAATATACCCTTTCTAAGACTCTAGAGACTGTCTTGATCATCCATCTTGAATATCTTTAATTCCTTTGTCTTGAATAAAGCTTTGAGACGCATGTGAAAACTTTGGCATCATCAAAACATTCAGCTTGATCCTTTGTCTACAGTTCTTTCGTAAGAACTTTCTTAGAATGCATGCTTTCTAAGATGGTTCTTAGAAAAAATCGTCTTAAAAAACATGCATTCTAAGACGGTTTTTACGAAAAAATTGTCTTAGAAAGATTGACTTTTCTATGACGATTTTTGTGGGAACCATCATGAAAGGTCTTGACTTTCAATGACGTAGGATATAAAGAAAGTTTTTAATCGTCGTTGAAAACCTTTAATAACCGTCGTTAAATGCCTTTTTTGTAGTAGTGCATTCTTGCATGTAAGGAACTTCACTCAAAGTTTAATGTAAGTTTTTCTTTTGTATTATTCTATTGTGTGAATAACTTTTAAATAATATTTTAATGATTAAAAATTTATCTAATCTATGATTTGGAATTTTTTTAATCCGTATATAAATATATTAATGAAATGTTGGGTGTTATATAATATTTAATTAATTAATTAATACTCACATTGTTAACTTCATGTGTAAACTAATTTAAAATTATAGTATAAAATTTTGTTTTGTATAAAGTATATTAGAGATATTCTTGATATTTCTTTTTCGTTTGTATGGAAATACTATATTACCAACAAAAAAAAAATCCTCTACTGGTAACTAGTTGTATATTCAAATGGAGTTGATGTTGTAATAATTTTTTTGAAATTGGTCTGTACATTTTGGAAGGTCAAGTGTTCCATCAGTTTTGGAGTTGAAAGCCAAATATTGAATGACTACTAATGGGTGGCAATGACTACTAAGGGGTGGCAATGACTACTAATTGGTGGTAATGACTACTAAATGCATTGTTGATGGTAGAATACCTATATATAGTCCATGTGTTTGGTCCTCGAGTTCACATCTTTCATTTTTTGTCTGATACACCATCTACAGAGAGAGAGTAAGAGCTTGGAAGAACCAAAACAAAGTAAGCAAAATACACCATTTCTACACTGGCTGGATTTCGAACCAACGACCTATAAGTTATTGGAATTCGTGTGAACCACTGGCCATTTAAGATTTTTTCATATTTATTCATTTTTCATATCTTATATTCTTATACGTTTCTATTTACTTTTGCAATTTGTATAGTTTTTGATTTATTTTATGCATGAATATATTCAGGAAAATTTTATTTTGTGCGTATATATATGAAATCAAGTTCATAATATTATGTTTCAATTATGAAATTATATATGAGAATTTTATTCATCATTGTATTATATCTTGATCTTGAAGTGCATAATATAATTTATTCTCTTATGGTTAAGTTTTGTGTCTAAGTGATCATTATAATTTTGATTAATTATGGATTAGCCACAAGATCCATAATTTGAATAAACTTATATATTAAGTTGTTTAAAGATCATATACGGAATTAGACATAATATTGTGATTAATTATACTTTATATAATGAATTTTATCCCATGGGAATTTTTAGTATATTTGTATAATTAATTAGAATAAAATGTCATATTATTTTTCATGGTTTACCCACAGGGATCATGAGGTATGTATAATTTGTCAATTTTTTCATAAAGTAAATATTTGTGATAGAAAATCAAATTATTTTCATATTGTACCTATGAAGCATGAATTTGAGTATGTAATTTGATTATTCTATCATAATATTTAATTGTATCTTATTGAATTAAAAATTTAGCCCATAGACAATTTTTATGTCACAAGATTCAATTTTCTAGTATGTTTACATTGGTAAAAGATACAATTAAGATTAACATGCCTCAAATTTTGACATAAGCCATTAGATTTTTGCAGCTTCTCAAACTGTTAGTTTTTATGATATTCAAATGTGATGTTCTCGAACTCAAAGGAGAGAATTCTTCTGCAATTGGAGTGGATGGACATAGACTATGCTATAAGGAAAGATGAACCACTTGTAATCACTAATGAAAGTAGCCTAGCTGCTGTTGCGCTATATGAGCGATGGGAGTGATCCAACCAGCTCAAAGTGATGTTCATTAAGACCAAAATCTCGGCTGGGATATGTGGTTCTGTTGACCAGCATGAAAAGGTCTGAGACTTGCTTAAGATTATTGATGACCAGTTCATAACTTTAGATAAGGCTTTAGGAAGCACCCTGATCATGAAGTTCTCCTCTCTCCGGCTCATCAGTGTGAAAGGTGTACGTGAGTACATAATGCAAATACGAGATATTTCAGCTCTACTTCAGAAACTGGAGGTTGATATGTCTGAGTCTTTCCTGGTGCACTTCATTCTAAACACCATTCCACTAGAATATGAACCATTTAAGATTTCCTACAACACACATAAGGACAAATGGTCTATCGATGAATTAATGATCATGTGTGTTCAGAAAAAAGAAAGGCTTGTAATAAAGATGGGTGAGAGTGCATTGCTGACAACTGCTTGTGGGAAGAACAAAGCAACTAAGTCTCAAGCTAATTAGAAGGGGAATGGTAAAATACCACCTCAAGTTGATATTAAGAAGGTAGCAAAGTGTTTCTTTTGTAAGAAGAATTGCCCGAGATTCCAAAAATGGCTTTAGAAGAAAGGTAAATCAATCTCATTAGTATGCTATGAATCTAATATGGCTAGTGTTAATATTAACACTTGGTGGGTTGATTCTGGATCTACAATCCATATTGCAAATTCTTTACAGGGTATGCAAAACATAAGGAAACTAGTGGGAAATGAGCAAAGCATTTTATCAGAAAATAAGCTAGGCTCACCTATGGAGGCTATTGGAACTTGCATTTTAACTTTAAATAGTGGCTTTATTTTGAAATTAGAAAGGACCTTTTATGTGTCAAATTTTTCTCAAAATTTGATTTATGTTTCCAGACTCGTACCTTTTGGATATTCCTTTAATTTTAAAGACACATGGTCAAAAATATTTTATCACCTTTATAGATGATTATTCACGATATATCAATGTTTATTTGCTTCGTAACAAAAATGAAGCATTGGATTCCTTTAAAGTCTTTAAGGCTGAAGTTGAGAATCAATGTGGCAAGCAAATAAAAATAGTGAGATCAGATACAGGTGGAGAATATTATGGCAGATATACTCAGAATGGACAAGCACCTGGTCCTTTTGCAAAGTTTCTTCAAGAACAGTGGATTGTTGCCCAATACACTATGTCTGGTTCTCCAAATCAGAATGGTGTGACAGAAAGAAGGAACTGAACATTATTGGACATGGTACGAAGTATGCTTAACAACTCCAATCTTCCTAAATCCTTGTAGGCTGAAGCACTAAAGACGACAGCGTATATATTAAACCATGTTCCAACCAAGGCTATCCCAAAGACAACTTTTGAGTTGTTTAAAGGTTTGAAACTGAGTTTGAAACATATGCACGTTTGGGGTTGTCCATCTGAGGTGAGAATATATAACCCACAAAAGAAGAAACTTGACCCGAGGACTATTAGTGGGTATTTCATTGGAAATGCCAAAAGGTCTAAAGGTTATAGGTTTTACCGTCCATATCATATTACTATGATTGTGGAATCAAGAAATGCCAAGTTTCTTGAAAATGACTTGATTAGTGGAGTGACCAATTGAGGGACTGGTTTTGAAATTGATCATGTAGAGTCTCACCCTTCCATATCAAATGAAAGATTGGTTGTAATTCATACCCCTCAAGTTCAAAGGGATGATGAAAAACAAATGACTGACATTCCATAACCTATTGTTGATAATCCAGTAGATCAAGTTGATCATCAAATTCCTGAAAATGATGAATAACCAGCTAAACAACATGATTCACAAAAAAATGTTGATGCAGCATTAAGGAGGTCTACTAGAGTAAGAAAACCAACTATTCCCAGTGATTATATTGTATATTTGCAAGAATCTGACTATAATATTGGAGTTGAGAATGATCTCGAAACTTTTGATCAAACCATGAGTTCTAAAAACTCAAATTTATGGTATGATGCCATGAAGGATGAGATGAATTCCATGCAGAGTAATAGAGTTTAGAACCTTGTAGAGTTGCCTAATGGGGCAAAGGCTGTTGGCTATAAATGGGTCTTAAGACCAAAAGGGATTCATTAGGCAATATTGAGAGATACAAGGGAAAACTTATTGCTAAGGGATTTACTCAAAAAGAAGGAATTGATTACACAAAGAACTTTTCTCCTATATTTATGAAAGAATCTCTTCATATTATCTTGGCATTAGTTGCTCATTTTGACATTGAGTTGCAACAAGTGGATGTGAAAACAACATTTATTAATTATGATTTAAAGGAGGAGGTTTATATGAAACAGCCTGAAGGCTTGTCCTCTAACAATGGTGAGCATTTGGTTTGCAAGCTTAAGAAATCTATATAATGTTTAAAACAAGCCTCCTGTCAATGGTACCTTAAGTTTCATGGAATAATTTCTTCATTTGGTTTTGATGAAAACCCCATGGATCAATGCATATACCACAAGGTCAGTGGGATCGGGGTTTGCTACATGAGGTGAAACAATTTCTCTCTAAGAATTTTGACATGAAGGATATGGGTGATGCATCTTATATCATTGGCATTAAGATTCATAGAGATAGACCTCAAGGTATTTTAGGTCTATCACAGGAAACCTTTATTAACAAAATTTTAAAGAGAGTTGAGATGAAAGATTATTCACCAAGTCTCATTCCCATTTTGAAGGGTGATAGGTTTAATTTGAAGCAATGGCCAAAGAATGACTTTGAGAGGGAACAAATGAAAAACATTCCTTATGCTTCAGTTGTTGGAAGCCTCATGTATGCTCAAGTATGCATGATGTGGCGTCCCTAAATAATGACTGGTTTGACAATAATTATTTAAATAACAAAAACCATGGGAAATTTTTTTTTCTTTTTCTTTTTCGTTTCTTTCACTTTTTCACAGTAATTTAGTTCAGAAGGAAAATCATCACTATAGAGTCCTGAATGGCCAGTTCACAACTCTATTTGAAGTCATTTCTTTCCGATCACGCATAACCTCTAAAATATGTTGCTCTTTCAAAAATAAAAGTATACCAGCCATCATTTTAGGTCGTCACGTGTAAAATAATAAGTAAAATGCGGTCGATGAACTCTCTTTCAAATAAAGTTTGTCAACACTTTCTTTTCAAATAACAAGATTAATCATAAGTACATTCATCATCTAAAGCTGTCCAAAATATGGGAGTTTTGCAAAATACTTAGTGACATCCAGAGCAAAGGTATCCATTGTGGTGGCTTCAGCCACATGTATACAATCATCAAATTCCTATACAATAGGTCTACCCATACAAAAACAAAAAGAGTAAACCTAACAATCTGTACTAGATACACCCACCCCCAAAAAGTATATAACCTAGTCTAAGGAGCCGTCTGCTATGGTGAAGAACCTCCACTAGTCGCTATCCGCTCAGGACCGCTCTCCTCCGTGGAGTCTGCCTCAGATGCCGTCATGACGTCCTCGGGAGAATCCACCTCAGGGAGTGGGTCCTCATCACCCTCTGGAAAGTCAAGAGCATCCACAGCAGGCTCAGGAGGTAGCTCCTCTGGGTCCTCCTCAGGGTCTTCCTCTGATGACGTCACCTCTATCACTTGGACTGGCTCCACTAGTCGATATGGAGTAGGTGTAGGTAATATCCACTCCACGGTGCGCTGAAGCGTGCGTGCTGGTTCTTCTGGATGTACCAATGAAGTAGCCATAAGTCGGATCGTGCCATGGAATCAACATCTCGCATTGCCTTCGAGGGTCTCCCAAACTCCCTCTAGGCACTCCATCTCTATTCGGTCATGGATTAATTGCGCTGCCATCGCGATCTACAAGAAATAAAAGAAAGGGGGTAGACTCTTTCACGAGAGATCTAACTACGGTAGCAACACAATGCATCCCATAACCACTATATGCAATTAAAGGCGTGTCTCAAGGCTTTTCTTTTCTGGAAATCGATTACACAGCATTGGTAATCGATTACCAGAGGCCCAACTCAAGTTACACAGCTTCAGAACATGAAAACTTGCAATATGCACTGTGTAATCGATTACACATAACTGGTAATCGATTACCAGTGACCCGTTACTCTGTGTAATCGATTACACAGTATTGGTAATCGATTACTAGAGGTCTCCTCAACATACTGTCTCTATTTCTAAGCCAGGTAATCAATTACACCCTTTTGGTAATCGATTACTAGAGGCCATCTCTACTTCCTGACCCCATTTTTAGGCCTGGTAATCGATTACACACTCTTGGAAATTAATTACTAGAGACCATCTTAACTTCCTGTCTTCATTTTTAAGCCTTGTAATCGATTACACACCCTTGGTAATCGATTACCAGAGGCCATATTCCAGATATCACTCAGAATCCATAGCTGGCCAGCCACCACACAAGCCTCCTTGCTTTGTGGTCTTTGTTCTTTTATCGGTTGACTACCAGGAGCTCGCCTGTTTAGGTACATCACAGGTTCTCACTGACTGACTATGCCCGGGTTGGGTCGGGATTTGTCAAGCTTGGTTTTGGGCAATAGCACCCCACCTGACGTCCCCAAGGTCTCCTAACTCCCGCGACATATCTCCAGGTACCACTCTGTGGTCAACGAATAAAAGTAGGAAGACTGACTCTTCCACACTTTCTCACTTCAAGCTTGTAGGATTATGGGGTACCCGTCACATGTGGTACTAGGTGGCGATCGGGCGATGGTGCAAATCAACTCTCCACATCCACAAATCACACATCAACCCACCATCCCGAGTTGCCCACCTTCAACTGAGCTCACGTACTCCCACGTAGCCCTTATCCTCGTTCCTCTCAACACCGGGTCCCCATCAATCTCTCCAAGCTTCCACAACATCCAAGCAATTCAACATCCAAACATCATGAACTATCAAAACCAAGAAAACCGGGCAGAGGCAAAAAACTCTGTCCAAAACACAAACCAATACCACAGCTTTCCTTACTCAAATACCCCAGTAACATTCTCTTCGTTCCAATTTGTTCACCGTTGGATCTGATGCAATCCTACTCCGTAAGGGCATTGGGTAGAAGACTCCAAGTAGATTGGGCTAGAGATCCAAGGGAAGGCCCTAGGTTTCTCATGAGCCTTAGGGTAGATTTCGAGCTCATGGGCTAAGTATGAGCCCGCTTATCTTTGTAAATATTAGAATAGTTTTTTCCTTCGTTTAGGCCTTGTATTTTTGCCATTCTAGTAGTATAGGGTTTTAGCCTTGTATTTTGGGGCATTTTGAGTAGTCTTTGTAGTAAGGACTTTTTTTTTTGTATTTTCATGTTTTTTTGTCATGGGGGTGAGCTTAGCTATTATAGGGTGTGTATAGCTAAGCTCTAGCTTCTCATCTCAAGGAGGTGAGCTTAGCTATTAGAGAGGTATGTGTAGCTAAGCTCTAGCTTCTCAAGGAAGTTTTCTCAAAGAAGCTTCTCAAGGAAGTTTTCTCAAGAAAGCTTCTTAAGGAAGCTACCTAGTCTATAAATAGAAGCATGTGTAACACTTGTTGTAACTTTGATGAATGAGAGTCTTGTGAGACATACTTCAAAGTTCCACTTCTCTACCTCTTTTATTCCTTCAATTTTGTGCTCCCCCCTCTCTCTTTATCTCCCTCTTTCTTTTCCTCCATTGAAGCATCCTTCCAAGCTTCTTATCCAAGGCTCATCTTGGTGGTGAAGCTCCTTCTTCCATGGCTTATTCCCTAGTGGATGGCGCCTCCTCTCCCCTCTTCTCCTTTTTCTTCCGCTGCATCTCCATGGTGGAAAACCACCATTAAAGGACCTCATTGAAGCTCAAAGATCCAGCCTCCATAGAAGCCTCACAAGCAAGCTTCCATCAAGTGGTAATCAGAGCACAAGAGCTTCAAGTAGGTGCTCCTTAAACCTCCATTAATTTTTTTCTTTACCTTCTCTTCCATTGTTGTTTCTTCATTTTTCTCCATGTATCTCCTCACATGTGTTGTTCTAAATGTTGTTAACATGATTCTTTAGAGTTTCCACCGATTAAACTTGCTATAGAAGCTAGATTTGATTTTCTATGGTTCAAATTTCTTGTTCTTGTTCTTGAACCATGAATTGTGTTAAGTTTAGGTTCCTTTGAGTTTTGTCTTGTTATTTTTTGTGGCCGAAACCTAAACCATAAAATTCTTACAAAAATATTAAAGTAGAATAAAACCTCAAAAATCTAGAGTGACTTGTTCACCTATTGTAGTTTTGTCATAGAAGTCATGTCTAGTCATGAAACTTGTCACATAAGATTTCTTATGTTGTGCTGAATTTTATTTTCTTGTTTCTTTGTCTAACTCATTTGTTCATGAGTGTATGAAATTATTTTAGCCTATTATTTGATTTGAGTCAAATCTTTCATGTTAATTAGTCCTTAACATGTTCATGCAAAATTCTTAGAGAGTCTTTGATTGTGAACCTTTTCTTGAACTTTTAGGTTTCCTTATGATTGTGTCTATTGTGAATTTGAGTTTTGGTGATTGAATTGCTGGCTGAAATGTTTATCCTAAGTGAATATTGAACTCCTAAAACTGTGGTAAACAATCCTAGTGAGTTCAACATACATAGGAAGGTTGAAAGTAAGCCCAAGGCAATCAATATACCATGCTTAAAGAAACAAATCGCTGGTGCTGGCAGCTTGGACATACAAACTTGTAAAAATTACTGAGAATTGGATACTTCGAATTTTGAGCTGAAATTTTTACTGAATTTTCTAGACATCTGGAAAAAAGTAATAAAAAAGAAACAAGCGATTTGGATAAAATGAAAAAATACGAAAAATCACACAAGTTGGCAAGAAAATCAGTATCCAGAAAAAAAAAGGTGAAAGGAAGTGTGCTTGTTGTTTTGGCTCAAAATTTATTCTATAATTGGTGCCTATGTTATACCAATCTTAGTTCCAAAATTTCAATTGAAAATTAGTGTAAAGACAAGTGCCAAAGCTAGAGGTTTTTTTGAGTCTTTTTTTTTCAGTTTTTTTTTTACTCTACTCTAGAGCCATTCTAAGTTTCTCTTTGAGTCCTAGCTTGCTTCTATGTCCTTTTCATTGCTTTAATTGTTGAATAATCCTTGAAAAATTGTCCTGTTAAAACTCCATTGGTTTAGCTTTCATTTCATTTTTTTTGGTCTTTGGTTATTGCTTGTCTCTTTGTTTCCTTGTTTGTGGGTTGCCATATAGGGAATTGGAAGGAGGATTGGTGCCATACCTTGAAGAATTTGAGTCCAAAAGCAAGGGGCCAACCACCTTAAGATCTATTGGACTAAGAAGCACTCAAAATTGAGTGAATCACCAAAGAGAGAACAACCACCAAAATTGAGGACCGTTTTGTAATTTTGTAATTTGCAATTTACTTACCTTCATTGCTTTCAAGTTTTGTAACAAAAAGGCCTTTCATTGGAAGTGTGTTGGGAGCCTCCAATAGGTTACCAAACTTCCATTTGTGTGTAATAATTTTAGGCAATTTTTCCTTAGGATAGTGAGTGTTTTGTTGGGAACCTTGAATGTGGTCATCCAAACACTCTTAGGATCCGCCTAGTTTACATTTCTTGCTTACTTTCATAGCTTATTTCCTTTACCTTCCATTGTCAAACCGCCTAGATAGCTTTCCTTTTACCAATTAGTTTTTTACCTTATCTTTCACACCTCTTTTAGTGTTTATTTGGCTAGTTTCAACCATAGTTTCTTTTACCTTTTGTTTTCAAACCTCCAACAAGAAAGAACCACAACTTAGGAACCAACATGAGTCATCATTCATCTAGTGTTAATGGCAAGGGTAATCTTAGATGAGTTGAGTTCCCTTAAGTTATGGAAAGAAAAACAAGAGAGAAAAGAAAAAGGAAAAAAAAGAGTGGAAGAAATAAGTCAAGATGAAAGAAAGAAAATAAGAGAGGAAGAAAGAAGAAAAATAATGAAAGAAATGAAAAGAGTAAAACATGCCTCCTATAGTAGTCATAACTCTTGCAAAAGCCTAAGGGAAGAACTTCGTGACTATTACGAAGGAAGGCATAGGTCACATCTTAGACCTCACTCCCATAGAAGAGAAAAGGAAAGAAAGCCTCAAGAGGCTAACATTAAACTCTCATACTTCCATGGGAAGGACAATGTAGAGGCTAACTTAGATTGGGAAATAAGGGTAGAGCAACAACTTAAAAAGAAGCCTACTTCAAAATCTTATGGCTCTCATTCTTATCCAAAGAAAGACCAAGATCAAGGCATCTTAGGGGTGACACCTTTATAGCCCAAAGATGATAAGGAGAAGACAATAGAAAAGCAAGCCCCTAAGGCTAGTATGCAAGAGAAAACTAGCTCTATAAAGTGCTTTAAATGTCTTGGAAGAGGACACATTACTTCTCAATGCCCCACCACAAAAACCATGATTATGAGGGGCGAAGACATTTATAGTAGCCAAGATGATGCTACTACTTCACCTTCCTCTAGTGAAAGTGAAAAAGCAAAAGGGGAAGAATCTAGTGAAGAAATCTACCCGCAAGAAGAAGGACAACCATTAGTGGTTAAAGAGAAGTGTAAGGAGGTAAGTGTCTCCTCCAAAAGTTTAGCTAAGAAGGAAACTCATTTTACAATAAAGACAAACATTAAAGAAAATTTCCCTCTTAGACAACCTCCACATTTTCTCTTTTGTAAAAAGGCACTTGCTAGCATTGCCACACCTCTTGGGCTTGAGTTTATTCCTCAAGTAAAGAAGTTGTTGGATGAGGGTTTGGTTCGCAAGAGCTTAAATCCTTGTGCTTTGTTGGTGCCCAAAATAGGTATTATTAGGTACCAAGTCCCTAAAATAGGTGGTATGATGAATGTTTTGAGTGGTGCAACCCTCTTTTGTAAAATCACTCGTACACCTAACAACTTCATGGTGTGTGTACATAGGGACCCATTAGGTAGGTTTTTTCTTATTTTTAGTTTCAATACAAACTTAGGTACTCATATGGGACACCTTAGGTTTGTCATACTTTTTGGTAGGAATAATCAATATGAAAATACAGAAAAAGGTATGTTTTATTGCGTTACTTTTCTTAATTTTTCAAATAGTGATTAAGGGGTTCCCATGAACCCTAAGAGAATAAAGGTCATTCCTGAGTGGCCCACTTCACCAAGTATAACAAAAATTTGGGGCTTCCATGACTTAACAAACTTTTACAAAAGGTTTGTCCCATATTTTTCTATACTTGTAGCACCACTCATTGAGTTGGTGAGAAACCATGTTCCTTCATGGGAAGATGCCCAGGAAATGGGTTTTCAGACCTTACCTTGTGGCATCCCTAAATTAATGATTGGTTTAATAGTAATAATTTAAATAACAAAAACCATGGTAAATTTTTTTTTCTTCTTTTTCTTTTTCATTTCTTTCTCTTTTCACCATAACTAGGTTTAGAAGGAAAATCCTCACTACAGAGTCCTGAATGGCCAGTTCACAACTCTATTTGGAGTCATTTCTTTCTTACCGCTCATAATCTCTAAACTATTTTGCTGTTTCAAAAGGAAGAATGTACCAACCATTACTTTAGGTCGTCACATGAAAATAAAAGAATAAAATACGGTCGATAAACTCTTTTACAAATAAAGTTGCTAATGCTTTCTTTTCAAATAACAAGATCGATTATGAATGCATTCATCATTTAAAGCTGTCCAAAATATGGGAGTTTTACAAAATATATAGTGTCATCCAGAGCAAAGGTGTCCATAGTGGTGGCTTCAGCCACAAGTATACAATAATCAAATTCCTATACATCAGGTCTACCCATACAAAAACAAAAGAGTAAACCTAACAGTCAGTCCTAGATACACCCACCCTCAAAAATATACAAAACTAATCCAAGGAGCTGTCCACTCCACCGTGCGCTGAAGCGTCCGTGCAGGTTCATCTGGATGCACCAAAGAAGTAGCCGTGAATCGAATGGTGCCCCGAAATCGGCACCTCGTGTTGCCTTCGAGGGTCTCCCAGGCTCCCTCTAGGCACTCCATCTCCACTCGATCATGGATTAGCTGTGCCGCCATCACGATCTACAAGAAGGAAAAGAAAGGGGTAGACTCTTTCACAAGAATCTAACTATGCCGCAACACAATGCGTCTCATAACCACTACATGCAATTAAAAGGGGTATCTTAAGGCTTTTCATCTCTGGTAATCGATTACACAGACTTGGTAATCGATTACCAGAGGCTAAACTCGAATTACACAGCCTCAGAACATGAAATATGCAAAAATGCACTGTGTAATCGATTACACATACCTGGTAATCGATTACCAGTGACCCATCCCTCTGTGTAATCGATTACACAGGCTGGTAATCGATTACCAGAGGCTCCCTTAGTTTCCTGACTTCATTTTCAAGCCTGGTAATCGATTACACCCCTTGGTAATCGATTACCAGAGACCATCTTAGCCTCCTGTCTTCATTTTTAAGCCTTGTAATCGATTACCCACCCTTGGTAATCGATTACCAGAGACCATATCTCACATATCAATCACGTTTCATAGCTGGCCAGCCACCACAAGCCTCCTTGCTTTGTGGTCTTTGTTCCTTTTATCTGTTGACTGCCAGGAGCTCGCCTGCTTAGGTACATCACGGGTTCTCACTGACCGACTATGCCCGGGTTGGGTCGGGATTGGTCAAGCTTGGTTTTGGGCAATAGCACCCCACCTGACGTCCCCAAGGTCTCCTGACCCCCGCGACATATCTCCAGGTACCACTCTGTGGTCAACAATAAAAGCAGGAAGTTCACCCTTCAACACTTCCTCATCTCAAGCTTGTAGGATTATGGGGTACCCATCACATGTGGTACTAGGTGGCGGTCGGGCGATGGTGCACAACAATTTTTCCACATCCACAATGCGTGCATAAACCCACCATCCCCTGTTGCCCACCTCCATCTGAGCTCACGTACTCCCACGTAGCCCATATCCTCGTTTCTCTCAACACCGGGTCCCCATCAATCCTCCCAAGCTTCCACAACATCCAAGCAAAACAACATTCAAACAGCACAAGCTATCACAGCCAAGCAAAACAGAGCAAAGGCAGAAAACTCTGCCAAAACACCAACCAAATCACAGCTTTTCTCACTTAAAGACCCCAGTAACAATTCCTTCGTTCCAATTCGTTAACCGTTGGATCGACTCCAAAATTTTACTGGAAGTCTATAGTACATAAGCCTATATTTTGACCGTTGGGATCTACTAGCAAATATCCAGAACTCATTCTGCACTGCTCTTTCCACAGCCAACCACACACAAGCATTTTTCTGCACAAGCCAAAATCCTGCTGCACCTATTTCACAGCAAAAATCTGCACAAAGTGCAGATTTCGAAAATCACACTTCCCCTCATCCAATCTTGCCCAAATCAATTCCTACAAGTACCAAATCATGTATCAATCATGTCTAACCCAAAATCAAGCTTTACAGCACAACAACACAGAATCTAGGTGTCCAACACCCCTCAATTCAATGGGTTTTCTAGGTTTGAAAAGTGAAATTTAGAATGAGGTAAATTTGAAGCAAACTCTCACCTCACACCAGTCCATAACATCTATTTAGACTTGTTCAAACTGGATTTACACCTAAAATCTCACCGAATCAAAATTTGACTCTTCAACACCCAAATTTGCCCTAGAAATGGCTCTTTGTTCACTTTGGTCATTTGTTTTTCCCTCTAGCATAGCCTAACCTTTCTCACATGTCCTAAATGACATTTCAAGCTAGGATTAACTCATTTTAACCTCCATTTACCACAGAATTCAGACTTAGCCTTCCAACCCTCAAAGCCTCACTCTTTTTCCACTCAAAACATCACATTCTCACTTTCTAACCCTAGGTTAGTTCTACCCTTCATCTCTAACAGTTTTCCATCAGCAATTTCAGCATATAAACATCACAAACATCATCACAAAAACCCTAGAACAGAATGGGTATGTTTAACTCATTCAAACATGGAAATTTCAACAAGTTTTCAGCAAATGTCTTCACAAATAATCATCACACAGCAGAAACCTAGCAAGACTACCCATCATATCTCCCAAAACCCCATACCCACAAAAATCAAAGGAGAAAGAAGTCCACCCAAACCTGAATTTTTGAAGTCCCACTCGTAGCCACGCACTTCACGACCCCGAAAATGCCCTCCTTTCGTGATTTGGAGCAGAAATGATGGCCAAAGGTTGGAGCTTTGTGTGGAGCTTCAATGGAGAATGAAGAAGAAGAAAATGGCAACGTGAGGGAGAGAGAGAGCTGTCTGAAATTTTGTGGGGCTGAGTGAAGAGAGAGAGTGTTGCTTTTTGGTTTTAAATGAAAGGGTTTTCTCTTTTTTTTTCTATTATTTTATTTAAGCAATGCCACGTGTCTCCATTTGAGTGGAGCAAAAAGGGTCCACTTTCCCTTTTTGACTGTGACCCATACTCAGCCACAAAAGTGAGAAAAAATCTGACCTTTGAAACGCTAAAATCCTGCCTCGGTTTGCGTGCCGTTTCTCTAGTTCCAGTTTCTCGCGTTTCTCTGCGTCCGTCAGGGCCAGTTTTTGAAAGTAGGCAATATATATATCAAAACGCTCAGAATAAAACCCCGAGCGTGGTTCAGAGGTTGGTTTCGTTAAATTCTAAGTCGCACGCAAAACGATGATTTTTAGACTAATTACTTAGGAATTAACCCATAACCTCCCAGTTATGGATTTCTCTTCCTTAATTAGCCTAACCCGCATATCTTGCCCCCACTACTCCTATTTCTACCAAGAACATATATGCATATACACTGAATAATACTTATATATATATAATCATTCAAAATACATCTTTTTCGAAAATTCCGGGTAGAAATTTCTAGGATGTTACATACCTTACTTCAACATACCAAACACCACTAATACATATGTTTTTGTTCTTTTTACAGGTGTTGAGGGAAGGAGCCCAGAGTATGAAGAACCTCGGGATTTGAGGTCAAATCCTTTCCAAGGTGGAGGGAATGATGCAATCCTACTCTGTAAGGGCATTGGGTAAAAGACTCCAAGTAGATTGGGCTAGAGATCCAAGGGAAGGCCCTAGGGTTCTCATGAGCCTTAGGGTAGATTTCGAGCCCATGGGCTAAGTATGAGCCCGCTTATCTTTGTAAATATTAGAATAGTTTTTTCCTTCGTTTAGGCCTTGTATTTTTGCCATTCTAGTAGTATAGGGTTTTAGCCTTGTATTTCGGGGCATTTTGAGTAGTCTTTGTAGTAAGGACCTTTTTTTTGTATTTTCATGTTTTTTGTCATGGGGGTGAGCTTAGCTATTATAGGGTGTGTATAGCTAAGCTCTAGCTTCTCATCTCAAGGAGGTGAGCTTAGCTATTAGAGAGGTATGTGTAGCTAAGCTCTAGCTTCTCAAGGAAGTTTTCTCAAAGAAGCTTCTCATGGAAGTTTTCTCAAGAAAGCTTCTTAAGGAAGCTACCTAGTCTATAAATAGAAGCATGTGTAACACTTGTTGTAACTTTGATGAATGAGAGTCTTGTGAGACATACTTCAAAGTTCCACTTCTCTACCTCTTTTATTCCTTCAATTTTGTGTTCCCCCCTCTCTCTTTATCTCCCTCTTTCTTTTCCTCCATTGAAGCATCCTTCCAAGCTTCTTATCCAAGGCTCATCTTGGTGGTGAAGCTCCTTCTTCCATGGCTTATTCCCTAGTGGATGGCGCCTCCTCTCCCCTCTTCTCCTTTGTCTTCCGCTGCATCTCCATGGTGGAAAACCACCATTAAAGGACCTCATTGAAGCTCAAAGATCCAGCCTCCATAGAAGCCTCACAAGCAAGCTTCCATCAGGATCGACTCAAAATTTTTATTGGAGGTCCCTAGTACATAAGTCTACATTTTGACCGTTGGGATCTGCTAGAAAGCGTCCAGAACCCAATATGTACTCCCCTTTCCACAACCAGCAATACACAACATTTTTTGCACAAACACAATTTTTTGCTGCACAAAATTTGACAGCTTTTTGCTGCACAAATTGGGCAGATTTCGAAATCCCCCTTACCATCATCCAAATTTGCCCAAATTGGATCCTACAAGTCCTAAATCATGTATAAATCATATCCAAAGACAAGCTTCAGACCAAAGCAACTCAAAATCTAAGTATCTAAAACCCCTCAATTTAGTGGATTTTCAAGGTTTGAGAAGTGAAAATGTGAATGGGGTAATTTTGGAGCAAACTCTCATCTCAAACAAGTCTATAACGTAAATCTAAACTCGCTCAAACTGGTTTTACGATGAAAACTCTACCGAATCAAAATTTGACTCCTCAACACCCAATTTACCCTAGAAATGACTCTTGTCTTCACTTTGGTCACTCATTTTCCTCCTTTGCACAGCCCAAGCTTTCCCACAGTCCTAAATGACATTTCAAACTAGGATTAACTTACTTTAACCTCCAATTACCACTAAATCCAGATTTAGTTTTTCAAACCCTCCAAGCATCACACTTTCCCACTCATATCACTACATTCTCACTTTTTAACCCTAGGTTAACTCTACCCTTCATCTCTATCAGTTTTCCATCAGAATTTTCAGCACACAAACATCATCATAAAACCCCTAAAACAGAATGGGTAAGCTTGACTCACACCCAACATGACAAGTTTAGCATTCTTTCACAAATTTCTTCACAAATAACTATCATAAGGCATAAACCTAGTAAAACTACCCATCATATCTCCCAAACACCCAATACCCACGAAATTTATGTGAGAAGAAGTCTACCCAAACCTGAAATTTGAAGTCCCACAACGTAGAGGTGCGCTTCACGACTTCGAAAATGGCTTCCTTTCGCGATTTGGAGCAGAAATGGTGAGCAAAGGTTGGAGCTTTGATGGAGCTTCAATGGTGAGGAAGAAGGGAATAGGAACGTGAGAGAGAGAGGGAGAAAAGCTTCTGAATTTTTTTTTTTTGGGCTGAGGAAGGAGAGAGAACGTGGCTGTTTAATTTAAAAAGGCTTCTTCTTTTCTTCTTTTTTTTAAAAAAGAGTATGCCACATGTCTCCTTTTGAGTGGAACAAAAAGGGCCCACTTTTTCTCTTGATGTGACTCATACTTAGCCACAAGAAGAGAAAAATCTGACCTTTTGAAATGCTAAAATCCTGCCTCGTTTTGAGTGCCATTTCTCTGGTTCCAGTCCCTCGCGTTTCTCTGCACCTGTCGGGGCCCGTTTTCAAAAGTAAGCAATATATATATCAAAACGCTCAGAATGAAACCCCGAGCGTGGTCCAGAGGTTGGTTTTGTTAAATTTTAAATTGCACGCAAAACAATTATTTTTAAACTAATTAATTGAGAATTAATCTATAACTATCCTGTTATGGATTTCTCTTCGTTAATTAGCCTAACCCGCGTATCTTTCCCCCAATATACCTACTTCTACCAGGAGTATATATATATATATATATATATATATATACACTGAATAATACTCACATATATATATAATCATTCAAAATGCATCGTTTACAAAATTCCGGGTAGAAATTTCCAGGATGTCACACATGAGGCCTGACATTGCTTTTGCAGTTGGAATGTTAGGAATATATTAGAGTAATCTAGGTAGTAACCACTGGAGAGCTGCAAAGAAAGTGCTGAGATACCTTCGATGGACCAAAGATTACATGTTTATATATATATAGATAGGCAATCTAGATGTGATTTGTTATTCTGACTCAGACTTTGCTGGTTGTGTTGATTCTCGCAAATCAACATCTAGGTACATTTTCATGATGTCTGGTGGAGCTATTTCGTGGAGTGTTAAGCAAACTTTGAGTGCTACTTCTACCATGGAAGTTGTGCTTTGAGGCTACATCACATGGTGTATAACTCAGTTGATACTATTTCAAGGCCTTTGAGAATTTTTTGTGATAACTCAATTGTTGTCTGTATGGCTAAGAATAACGAAAGTGGAAGTCAAAGTAAGCACATCGACATTAAGTACTTAGCCATTAGAGAAAGAGTAAAAGACAAGAAAGTGGTCATTGAGCATATAAACACTGAGTTGATGATCGTTGATCCTTTGACTAAGGGCATGCCACTATTTAAATTCAAGGATCATGTAAAGAAAATAAGACTTGCTTCCACTTTATGATTGTATACATACAGGTTAGAGTTGAAACTTTTATAATGTGATATTTTCTCACATTCAGGTGTACATTGATTTATTTGAGAAAAATTATGTTTTGGACCTAAACATTGGGTTTATTCGTTAAGTTTTATTACCATGTTGAGTATACTACTTGAGAAATTAAGCATGTTGTAATACATGGATGATATTACTTGTTATAAGAGGAACTATCGCTATGATTCACATGTTCATTTCTTAAGAAGATTGAGCATGGACTTATTTTGATCAATGAGTCAAAACGTTTGGACCAAGTAGAAGAATGTAATAATTTTGTTAAAATTGGTCTGTACATTTTGGAAGGTTAAGTGCTCCATAAATTTTGGAGTTGAAAAGTCAAATATTGAATGACTACTCATGGGTGGTAATGTCTACTGAATGCATTCTTGATGGCAGAATACCTATATATAGCACATGTGTTTGGCACCTGAGCTCACATTTTTCATTTTTTGTCTGATACACCATCTACATAGAGAGAGAGAGTGAGAGCTTGGAAGAACCAAAACAAAGTAGCTCTTTCATGGTAATGGCTGGAGGTATATTTTGATTTTGTTTTTTGTAGTTTTTAACAACCCGTGTTTCGTTTTGTAGTTTGTAATATCACATGTTTGATATTTTAGTCTTATAGATGTACTTTTTTCTTTTCTTTGTTCCAGAACTCAGATTACTCTAGTATAGGTAAGTATTCTACTTTTTTTCCCAACATTATGAAATTGATTATCTAAAAAGAAGCTATTAAGTTTGTTAGATAATCTCATAAAATGCTAATTTATAGAATGGTATTATGAAATACTTTATTTCTTTGTTTGTTTTTTTTTGTCGCATTTAGTTGTGTTCAGTTTGTTTTTAGATTGATAATTTTCTATTCTTGACCAACTTTTTCAAATCTCTTATCTTCAGCTATGCACTATCATCCTTGGTTTTAGATATGGTTGTTTTCCTAGGTTTTTTTGGTCCGATTTGGTTGAATAAAATATTTTTCTTTTGTTGTAACAAACTGTAGAAGCAAAGCTTCATGATGAATTAAGAATGATTCAAAGATGTTTTGATGATAACAAAGGTGATGACAAAAAGCTCAAAGGTCAATCAAAGAATGAGTTCAAGAAGTTCAAGATAGAACCAAGAAAGAATGAGTTCAAGATAGAATCAAGAACACTTCAAGATTCAAGGATCAAGCTTCCAAGAATCAAGATCAAGATTCAAGACTCAAGATTCAAGAATCAAGAGAAGACTTAATCAAGATTCAAGATTCAAGAATCAAGAGAAGACTTAATCAAGATAAGTATGAAAAGGTTTTTTCAAAAAATTGAGTAGCACATGGATTTTTCTCAAAACATGTTTACCAAAGAGTTTTTACTCTCTGGTAATCGATTACCAGATTGTTGTAATCGATTACCAGTAGCAAAATGAATTTGAAAAGGTTTTTCAAATGAATTTACAACGTTCCAATTGATTTTAAAAAAAAAGCTGTAATAGATTACAATGTTTTGGTAATCGATTACCAGTGCCTTTGAACGTTGAAATTCAAATTCAAATCTGAAGAGTCACATCCTTTCACATAAAAACCTTGTGTAATCGATTACACTGATTTGGTAATCGATTACCAGTGATTGTTTCTGAATAAATCAAAAGATGTAACTCTTCAAATGGTTTTTGACTTTTTCAAATTGGTTTTAAGTTTTTCTAAAAGTCATAACTCTTTTAAATGGTTCTTTCGACCAGACATGAAGAGTCTATAAAAGCAAGGTTTTGTTTTGCATTTCAATAATCTTGAACAACCTTTGCAATACAATCCTTTACAACTTTTGAATCTCTTTGAACTTCTTCTTCTTCTTCCTTTTGCCAAAAGCTTTCCAAAGTTTTCTAGTTTTCCAAACCTTGAAAACTTGTGCTATTCATCCTTTTCATTCTCTTCTCCCTTTGCCGAAAAGAATTCGCCAAGGACTATCCGCCTGAATTCTTTTTGTGTCTCTCTTCTCCCTTTTCCAAAAGAACAAAGGACTAACCGCCTGAATTCTTTTGTGTCTCCCTTCTCCCTTGTCAAAGAATTCAAAATGACACAGTCTGAGAATTCTTTTGATTCTTCCTTTTCCCATATACAAAAGATTTCAAAGGACTAACCACTTGAGAATTCTTTTGTATCCCCATTCACAAAGTTTCAAAGGTTTAACCGCCTAAGAACCTTGTCTTAACACATTGGAGGGTACATCCTTTGTGGTACAAGTAGAGGGTACATCTACTTGGGTTTGACTGAGAATAAGAGAGGGTACATCTCTTGTGGATCAGTTATAGTGGAGGATACATCCACTAGGCGTTCAAAGAGAACAAGGGAGGGTACATCCCTTGTGGATCTTTGCTTGTAAAAGGATTTGTACAAGGTTGAAAGAAATCTCAAGGACTACAGGTCGCTTGGGGACTGGATGTAGGCACGGGTTGTTGCCGAACCAGTATAAAAACTCTTGTGTGTTTGTCTCCTTCTTCCCTACTCTTTTACTTTCCACTGTGCATTTTAATTTCTGCTTTTACTTTTGGTTAAGTTTCTCTTCTACTCCTTATTCACTTAACAACATAGTAAAAGCCTTAGAAGAGTAAATTTTAATTAGTAAAGGTTTAGGATTAATTAATTTAACCTCCCCTTCTTAATTATTCTGAGGCCACTCGATCCAACACAAACTACTTTCCAATGATCCCAACAAGACAACTTATAGATTATCTTTTTATTTGCAATTGATAAATTCTGGTTTGATTGTTATTTCTTTTTTATTTTTACCTTTATCTCTTCTTTTTACATCACATCTTTCATTTATTTTTCTTTTCTCTTTCTATCTCTATATCCTTTCTGTCCATCTCACGTAGAGATTTAAATTTAAAATCAGAGTTCTATTTTTTTAAGAAAATTTTTTTTTCCATCAAGAACTAGAAGAATAAATAGTTTTCTTTGTCTTTTTCCTTTTTATCATTAGAGACATAAAAGAATTAATGGAACTAAAGAAATATGAGTACTAGGTGTTATTGTATTGTTGCTTCAGTTAAATGAAGTTAGAGTCCTAAAAAGAATTAGTTAAAGTAATTAAACACTAACAATATGCATAAGTTGTTGATGTTTCAACTTCTGGTCTGGTTTAGGGAAGATTCAAATGTGAGAAGTTTAGTATGTTCTGAAATTTTGACATGTTGAGTTAGTTTATCAGTGATTATGACTAAGACACAAGCACTTGTTATATGTGTTACTTTTGAATTTTTGTTAATTGTTTTTTGGTATGAATATATGGAGAATAATGAAGCAGTGCAAGAATATGTGGTTTTAAATTGTTGGACTGAAACAAAATTGAACGTAAGTTTCATCTCATTTGTAATCCTTTGTTGGTTTATTTAATTAGGTAATAACTATCGTTAATTACTAAGTTACAATTTTTAAATGAAAGCTGTTGGATTTTATTTATCAGGTGGGACATGAAAATGATTTTATAGGGGAATAACAATTTGGGATTGACGATGTTGATGAAGATAATGCTGGTGGTTATTGTAATTTGGAAGGTGATGCAAGTGATGGAAGTGATGATGATGCAAGTGATGAAGGTGAAGTGTTTAGCATTGATGGATTTCTTGATATAGCAAAGTTTGATATGAACAATATAAGAAGTGGTGATGTGGGAAGGTATCAATTTGCTGATCTGGAATTGACTTATAGATACTTCATCTATGATTCACCATTTGGAAAGGTGTGAAGTGTTGAAACAAAAGAAAATTTGGGAAATATGATAATTGATCAAATAGGGAGATTGAGCAGATCTCCATCCTGGGTGTCATACCCTAATTTCATCCAGGGACTATCATTCATGGATATTTTGATTCTTGCTAGTTGAATTGAGCTATTCGACACCAATTACTGCGCAAAACAAAAGATCATTTGATGTTTTGGTCAAGGATGCGGAAAATACCTAAGGGGAAGGGCCAAAAGGTCATTTCAGGCATATTTCAGGGCCCCTGGCTCGCCTAGGCTAGCCTCTGGCTCACCTGGGCTGCCAAATAGCTTAGTGGTGAAGTAACCAGCTCGCCTGGGTGAGTTGCAACTTGCCTAGGCGGGCAAGGTTACTTCAGAGTGAAGCAACAGCTCACCTAGACGAGCTGCAAGACCACCAAGCCCCCTCATTTCCTATAAATAGGCATGAGGGAGGCTGAGGAAGAGGTTGGACCTTCAGTGTTAAGAGAAATTGGAGAGAAATCAGAGAGAAGAAGAAGAAAGAAGAGAAAAATGAGGCCGAGGCTTTACCGAATTGCAACCGTAACCGACTTCTACATTGTTCTTCGTTCGATGTTCTTCGTTTGTCATCCAGTTAGTATTTGTTTTAAGGATTTGGATACGATTTGTGCACCCTTAGGTGTCCTCTTTGTTGCTTTGTGCATCTTCATCAATCACCTTTTTTCTTGTAAAGTAAGTTTCAACCGATCATTTATGTTGTAAATCATCTTTTTAAAGAGATTAAAAGTTAATGAATAAAACCAAGATGAAATCAACATATAACTAAATTTCTCTTCATTAAAGTCACTTGAGATCGTTTCAAGGTCCAACGCCTTAACAATTCTCTCCGCTTTTCAAAGTTTGAAACATCGTTTCAAGGTCCAACGCCTTAAACGACTTTTGTTCGCAATTAAAATCAATCTTTCAAAAAAACATAAAATCAGTGTAACACACAACATTCAGACTTAAAGAACTACGTAGGTCTGAATTCCTCATCGCACCTGAGGATACATAGGAGCAAGGGCAACACCCTTGTCGACCCTAAAAAATATAAAAATATAAAAAGGGAAAATACACAATTTTGAAGTCATGTTTTGCACACTCGATTAAAGGCTGTCGTCCCTTATGACGGGAGCGTGGGTTGCTAATACCTTCCCCATGTGTAAACAACTCCCGAACCCTTATTTTCAAAATCCACAGACCTTTCTTTTTGGTTTTTCTAATGTTTTCCTCGAATAAACGTTGGTGGTGACTCTTGCGCATTTTCTTCATGGGAAGAAGCACCTTTGGCCTTTCGCCTCGCCCTCCCATCGAAGGGTAGGTTGCGACAATTGGAAACTCCATTGGGGACTTGTTAGAGAGTTAAGCCATTCGATCAGTGTGCAATATTTTATCATGACTTCTTCTTTATTTATGTTCCCTTTTCCCTTTTATCTTTTGTTTTGTCCATATTTGTATATAACCTTTGCTATGTTGTTGTGTTTGGTGTGTGTTTGTCTATCTATTACATTCATAGTTAGAAATATTTGCTTGTTCTAGGCATACATGGCACTTACAATTTGCACACACATTGAGATATTAGGCCCTGTACCAGGGTCTATGTGAGCCATAAGGTGTAGAGGTCGATCTGTGGTCACGCTGGGTCTCCAACTCACTTGATAACAGTGAAGCCTCATCTAGAGTTTTCCTCTTTTAGTGATGCATTGTCGCTGATAGTCCCTATCGCCACAATGTATTATCTAAAGAAGATGATATCTCTAGATGCCAGTAAAGTTATGTGTAACAACTGTGACATCCTGGAAATTTCTACCCGGAAATTTTGAAAACGATGTATTTTGAATGATTATATATATAAGTATTATTCAGTGTATATGCATATATGTTCTTGGTAGAAGTAGGAATAGTGGGGGCAAGATACGCGGGTTAGGCTAATTAAGGAAGAGAAGTCCATAACTGGGAGGTTATGGGTTGATTCTTAATTAATTAGTTTAAAAATCATCGTTTTGCGTGCGACTTAAAATTTAATGAAACCAACCTCTGAACCACGCTCGGGGTTTTATTCTGAGCGTTTTGATATATATATATTGCTTACTTTCGAAAACTGGCCCCGATGAACGCAGAGAAACGCGAGGAACTGGAACCAGAGAAACGGCACGCAAACCGAGACAGGATTTTAGCGTTTCAAAGGTCAGATTTTCTCACTTTTGTGGCTGAGTATGAGTCACAATCAAAAGAGAAAGTGGGCCCTTTTTGCTCCACTCAAATAGAGACATGTGGCATAGCTTAAATAAAATAATAGAAAAAGGAAAAAAGCCTTTTAAAAACCAAAAAGCACCTCTCTCTCTCTCTCCTCACTCAGCCCAAAAGAAATTTCAGAAGCTCTCTCTCTCTCTCACGCAACCTTCTTCTTCTTTTCTCCCATCCACCATTGTTGCCCAACAAAGCTTCAACCTTTGGTGCCCATTTCTGCTCCAAATCGCGAAAGGAGGACATTTTCGGAGTCGTGAAGCGCGTCTCTACGTGTGGGACTTCGAAATTTCAGGTTTGGGTGGACTTCTTTCTCCTTTGATTTTCGTGGGTATGGGGTTTTGGGAGATATGATGGGTAGTCTTGCTAGGTTTCTGCTTTATGATGATTATTTGTGAAGAAACTTGTTGAAAGCATGTTGAACTTGCCATGTTTGGATGAGTTAAACATACCCACTCAGTTTTAGGGTTTTTATGGTGATGCTTGTGATGTTTATGTGCTGAAATTGCTTATGGAAACTGTTAGAGATGAAGGGTAGAGTTAACCAAGGGTTAGAAAGTGAGAATGTGGTGTTGCGAGTGGAAAAAAAAAGAGTGAGGCTTTGAGAGTTGGAAGGGTAAATCTGGATTCTGTGGTAAATGGAGATTAAAGTGAGTTAATCCTAGCTTGAAATGTCTTTTAGGACTTAGGAGAAAGCTTGGACTGTGCTAGAGAGAAAAACAAATGACCAAAGTGAACAAAGAGCCATTTCTAGGGTAAATTTGGGTGTCGAGGAGTCAAATTTTGATTCGGTGGAATTTTAGGTGTAAATCCAGTTTGAGCAAGTTTAGATTGATGTTATGGACTGGTGTGAGGTGAGAGTTTGCTTCAAATTTACCTCATTCTCAATTTCACTTTTCAAACCTAGAGAACCCATTGAATTGAGGGGTTTTGGACACCTAGATTTTGTGTTGCTGTGTTTTGAAGCTTGACTTTGGTTTAGACATGATTGATACATGATTTGGGACTTGTAGGATTTGATTTGGGCAAGATTGGATGAGGGGAAGTGTGATTTTCGAAATCTACACTTTATGCAGAATTTTGCTGTGAAATTGTGCAGCAGAATTTTGCATAAGTGCAGAAAATGCTTATGTTTTGCTGGTTGTGGAAAGAGTAGTGCAAAATGAGTTCTGAATGTTTGCTAGTAGATCCCAACGGTCAAAATGTAGGTTTATGTGCTAGAGACTTCCAGTAACATTTTCGAGTCGATCCAACGGTTAACGAACTGGTACGAAGGAGTTGTTACTGGGGTCTTTAAGTGAGAAAAGCTGTGATTTTGGTTGGTATTTTGGGCAGAGTTTTCTACCTTTGCCCTGTTTTGCTTGGCTGTGATAGCTTGTGCTGTTTGAATGTTGTATTACTTGGATGTTGGGGAAGCTTGGGAGGATTGATGGGGACCCGGTGTTGAGAGAAACGAGGATATGGGCTACGTGGGAGTACGTGAGCTCAGTTGGAGGTGGGCAATAGGGGATGGTGGGTTTATGCTCGCTTTGTGGATGTGGAAAACTTGTTGTGCACCATCGCCCGACCGCCACCTAGTACCACATGTGATGGGTACCCCATAATCCTACAAGTTTGAGATGAGGAAGTGTTGAAGGGTGAAACTTCCTGCTTTTATTCGTTGACCATAGAGTGGTACCTGGAGATATGTCGCGGGGGTCAGGAGACCTTGGGGACGTCAGGTGGGGTGCTATTGCCCAAAACCAAGCTTGACCAATCCCGACCCAACCCGGGCATAGTCAGTCAGTGAGAACCTGTGATGTACCTAAACAGGCGAGCTCCTGGCAGTCAACAGATAAAAGGAACAAAGACCACAAAGCAAGGAGGCTTGTGGTGGCTGGCCAGCTATGATTTTTGTGTGATATATGGGTTGTGGCCTCTAGTAATCGATTACCAAGGGTGGGTAATCGATTACAAGGCTTAAAAATGAAGACAGGAGGCTAAGATGGTCTCTGGTAATCGATTACCAAGGGGTGTAATCGATTACCAGGCTTGAAAACGAGGTCAAGAAGCTAAGGGAGCTTCTGGTAATCGATTACCAGGGGATGTAATCGATTACCAGGCTTAAAAAGGGAACTGGGAGATGGTGGAGGCCTCTGGTAATCGATTACCAGTCTGTGTAATCGATTACACAGAGGAATGGGTCACTGGTAATCGATTACCAGGTATGTGTAATCGATTACACAGTGCATTTTTGCATATTTCATGTTCTGAGGCTGTGTAATTCGAGTTTAGCCTCTGGTAATCGATTACCAAGTCTGTGTAATCGATTACCAGAGATGAAAAGCCTTAAGATACCCCTTTTAATTGTATGTAGTGGTTATGAGACGCATTGTGTTGCGGCATAGTTAGATTCTTGTGAAAGAGTCTACCCCTTTCTTTTCCTTCTTGTAGATCGTGATGGCGGCACAGCTAATCCATGATCGAGTGGAGATGGAGTGCCTAGAGGGAGCTTGGGAGACCCTCGAAGGCAACACGAGGTGCCGATTTCGGGGCACCATTCGATTCACGGCTACTTCTTTGGTGCATCCAGATGAACCTGCACAGACGCTTCAGCGCACGGTGGAGTGGATACTACCCACGCCTACACCATATCGTCTAGTGGAGCCCGTCCAAGTGATCGAGGTAACGTCATCCAAGGAAGACCCTGAGGAGGATCTGGAGGAGCTACCTCCTGAACCTGCTGTGGATGCCCTTGACTTTCTAGAGGGTGATGAGGATCCACTTCTTGAGGTGGATTCTCCCGAGGAAGTCATGTCGGCATCTGAGGCAGACTCTACGGAGGATAGTGGCCCGAGAGAGATGGCGACCAGTGGAGGCTCTTCATCATAGTGGACAGTTCCATGGACTAGTTTTATATACTTTTTGAGGGTGGGTGTATCTAGGACTGACTGTTAGGTTTACCTTTTTGTTTTTGTATGGGTAGACCTGTTGTATAGGAATTTGATGATTGTATACATGTGGCTGAAGTCACCACTATGGATACCTTTGCTCAGGATGACACTATATATATTTTGTAAAACTCCCATATTTTGGACAGCTTTAAATGATGAATGCATTTATGATCGATCTTGTTATTTGAAAAGAAAGCATTAGCAACTTTATTTGTAAAAGAGTTTATCGACCGTATTTTATTCTTTTATTTTCACGTGACGACCTAAAGTAATGGCTGGTACATTTTTCCTTTTGAAACAGCAAAATAGTTTAGAGATTATGAGCGGTAAGAAAGAAATGACTCCGAATAGAGTTGTGAACTGGCCATTTAGGACTCTATAGTGAGGACTTTCCTTCTAAACCTAGTTATGGTGAAAAGAGAAAGAAATGAAAAAGAAAAAGAAGAAAAAAAAATTACCATGGTTTTTGTTATTTAAATTATTACTATTAAACCAGTCATTAATTTAGGGACGCCACAATTGGTGGTATCAGAGCAAAAGTTGGATTCTAGTGAACCTGTTTATGGTCTTGCTGTGTGAATGCTGTGTATCTCTGAAACTTGGGAGTAGGTTTCGGGGAGTGACGTTAAGTCACACATTGTGTGTATTTCTGCCTTCTTGTCTTGAGCATGGATGTGTGACTGATTCATAGGGTTGTTTTGTGTATAAGTATGTATAAAGAGAAGGATGTTGTCATAACTGTCATTAGGATTTCTTGGGTACTATTAGCTTCCCTATAGGTTAGGTATGGCAGGACGTGGTAGGGATCAGAACCGTGATGTCCTCGACCGGATCACCGTTGTGCTGGAAAC